>NC_091387.1:10291118-10328618 GCF_038502225.1 Cherax quadricarinatus
CAGAACACCTTAGATAGAAGAAGGAATTAACAAAGTGGACCACAAATCTAAGAACACCAGTGACAGCAATACCAGAGTGACAATACCAGAGAGACAGTACCACAGTGACAATACCAGAGAGACAGTACCACAGTGACAGTACCAGCGACAGAAACACCACAGTGACAGCAATACCTGGAGTTTACCTGGAGAGAGTTCCGGGGGTCAACGCCCCCGCGGCCCGGTCTGAGACCAGGCCTCCTGGTGGATCAGAGCCTGATCAACCAGGCTGTTGCTGCTGGCTGCACGCAAACCAACATACGAGCCACAGCCCGGCTGATCCGGAACTGACTTTAGGTGCTTGTCCAGTGCCAGCTTGAAGACTGCCAGGGGTCTGTTGGTAATCCCCCTTATGTGTGCTGGGAGGCAGTTGAACAGTCTCGGGCCCCTGACACTTATTGTATGGTCTCTTAACGTGCTAGTGACACCCCTGCTTTTCATTGGGGGGATGGTGCATCGTCTGCCAAGTCTTTTGCTTTCGTAGTGGGTGATTTTCGTGTGCAAGTTCGGTACTAGTCCCTCTAGGATTTTCCAGGTGTATATAATCATGTATCTCTCCCTCCTGCGTTCCAGGGAATACAGGTTTAGGAACCTCAAGCGCTCCCAATAATTGAGGTGTTTTATCTCCGTTATGCGCGCCGTGAAAGTTCTCTGTACATTTTCTAGGTCGGCAATTTCACCTGCCTTGAAAGGTGCTGTTAGTGTGCAGCAATATTCCAGCCTAGATAGAACAAGTGACCTGAAGAGTGTCATCATGGGCTTGGCCTCCCTAGTTTTGAAGGTTCTCATTATCCATCCTGTCATTTTTCTAGCAGATGCGATTGACAGTGACAGCAATACCAGTGACAGCAGTACCACAGTGACAGCAGTACCACAGTGACAGCAGTACCACAGTGACAGCAGTACCACAATGACAGCAGTACCACAGTGACAGCAATACCAGTGACAGCAATACCACAGTGGCAGCAGTACCACAGTGACAGCAGTACCACAGTGACAGCAGTACCACAGTGACAGCAGTACCACAGTGACAGCAGTACCAGTGACAGCAGTACCACAGTGACAGCAGTACCACAGTGACAGCAATACCAGTGACAACAGTACCACAGTGACAGCAGTACCACAGTGACAGCAGTACCACAGTGACTGAAGTATCACAGTGACAGCAGTACCACAGTGACAGCAATACCAGTGACAACAGTACCACAGTGACAGCAGTACCACAGTGACAGCAGTACCACAGTGACTGCAGTATCACAGTGACAGCAGTACCACAGTGACAGAAGTGCCACAGTGACAGTGACAGCAGTACCACAATGACAGCAGTACCACAATGACAGCAGTACCACAGTGACAGCAGAACCACAGAGACAGTACCAGAGTGACAGCAATACCAGTGACAGCAATACCACACTGACAGCAATACCACGCTGACAGCAATACCACGCTGACAGCAATACCACGCTGACAGCAATGCCACAATGACAGCAATACCACACTGACAGCAATACCACGCCGACAGCAATACCACGTCGACAGCAATACCACACTGACAGCAATATCACACTGACAGCAATATCACGCTGACAATACCACACTGACAGCAGTACCACACTGACAGCAATACCACACTGACAGCAATGCAACACTGACAGCAATACAACACTGACAGCAATACAACGCAGACAGCAATACAATGCAGACAGCAATACCACACTGACAGGAATACCACACTGACAGCAATACCACACTGACAGCAATACCACACTGACAGCAATAACACACTGACAGCAATAACACACTTAAAGCAATAACACACTTAAAGCAATGCCACACTGACAGCAATACCACACTGACAGCAATACCACACTGACAGCAATACCACACTGAGAGCAATACCACACTGACAGCAATACCACACTGACAGCAATACCACACTTAAAGCAATACCACACTGACAGCAATACCACACTGACAGCAATACCAAACTTAAAGCAATACCACACTGACTGCATTACCACACTGACAGCAATACCACACTGACAGCAATACCACACTTAAAGTAATACCACACTGACAGCAATACCACACTGACAGCAATACCACACTGACAGCAATACCACACTGACAGCAATACCACACTAACAGCAATACCTCACTGACAGCAATACCGCACTGACAGCAATACCTCACTGACTGCAATACCACACTTAAAGCAATACTACACTGACAGCAATACCACACTGACAGCAATGCCACACTGACAGCAATACCACACTGACAGCAATACCACACTAACAGCAATACTACACTAACAGCAATACCACACTTAAAGCAATACCACACTTAAAGCAATACCACACTGACAGCAATACCACACTGACAACAATACCACACTGACAGCAATGCCACACTGACAGCAATACCACACTGACATCAATACCACACTGACAGCAATACCACACTTAAAGCAATACTACACTGACAGCAATACCACACTGACTGCAATACCACACTGACAGCAATGCCACACTGACAGCAATGCCACACTGACAGCAATACCACACTGACAGCAATGCCACACTGACAGAAATACCACACTGACAGCAATACCACACTAACAGCAATACTACACTAACAGCAATATCACACTTAAAGCAATACCACACTGACAGCAATACCACGCTGACAGCAATACCACACTGACAGCAATACTACACTAACAGCAATACCACACTTAAAGCAATACTACTGACAGCAATACCACACTTAAAGCAATACCACACTGACAGCAATACCACACTGACAGCAATACCACACTGACAGCAATACCACACTGACAGCAATACCACACTGACAGCAATACCACACTGACAGCAATACCACACTGACAGCAATACCACACTGACAGCAATACCACAATGACAGCAATACCACAATGACAGCAATACCACAATGACAGCAATACCACACTGACAGCAATACCACACTGACAGCAATACCACACTGACAGCAATACCACACTAACAGCAATACCACACTTAAAGCAATACCACACTTAAAGCAATACCACACTGACAGCAATACCACACTTAAAGCAATACCACACTGACAGCAATACCACACTGACAGCAATACCACACTGACAGCAATACCACACTTAAAGCAATACCACACTGACAGCAATACCACACTGACAGCAATACCACAATGACAGCAATACCACACTGACAGCAATACCACAATGACAGCAATACCACACTGACAGCAATACCACACTGACAGCAATACCACAATGACAGCAATACCACACTGACAGCAATACCACACTGACAGCAATACCACACTGACAGCAATACCACAATGACAGCAATACCACACTGACAGCAATACCACAATGACAGCAATACCACACTGACAGCAATACCACACTGACAGCAATACCACACTGACAGCAATACCACAATGACAGCAATACCACAATGACAGCAATACCACACTGACAGCAATACCACAATGACAGCAATACCACACTGACAGCAATACCACAATGACAGCAATACCACACTGACAGCAATACCACACTGACAGCAATACCACACTGACAGCAATACCACACTGACAGCAATACCACACTGACAGCAATACCACAATGACAGCAATACCACACTGACAGCAATACCACACTGACAGCAATACCACACTGACAGCAATACCACACTGACAGCAATACCACACTGACAGCAATACCACACTGACAGCAATACCACACTGACAGCAATACCACACTGACAGCAATACCACAATGACAGCAATACCACACTGACAGCAATACCACAACGACAGCAATACCACAACGACAGCAATACCACAATGACAGCAATACCACACTGACAGCAATACCACAATGACAGCAATACCACAATGACAGCAATACCACACTGACAGCAATACCACACTGACAGCAATACCACAATGACAGCAATACCACAATGACAGCAATACCACAATGACAGCAATACCACACTGACAGCAATACCACACTGACAGCAATACCACACTGGCAGCAATACCACACTGACAGCAATACCACACTGACAGCAATACCACACTGACAGCAATACCACAATGACAGCAATACCACAATGACAGCAATACCACACTGACAGCAATACCACACTGACAGCAATACCACACTGACAGCAATACTACACTGACAGCAATACCACACTGACAGCAATACCACACTGACAGCAATACCACACTGACAGCAATACCACACTGACAGCAATACCACACTGACAGCAATACCACACTGACAGCAATACCACACTGACAGCAATACCACGTCGACAGTAATACCACACTGACAGTAATACCACAATGACAGTAATACCACACTGACAGCAATACCACACTGACAGCAATACCACACTGACAGCAATACCACACTGACAGCAATACCACACTGACAGTAATACCACACTGACAGCAATACCACACTGACAGCAATACCACACTGACAGCAATACCACACTGACAGCAATACCACAATGACAGTAATACCACACTGACAGCAATACCACACTGACAGCAATACCACACTGACAGCAATACCACAATGACAGCAATACCACACTGACAGCAATACCACAATGACAGCAATACCACACTGACAGCAATACCACAATGACAGCAATACCACACTGACAGCAATACCACACTGACAGCAATACCACACTGACAGCAATACCACACTGACAGCAATACCACACTGACAGCAATACCACACTGACAGCAATACCACAATGACAGCAATACCACACTGACAGCAATACCACAATGACAGCAATACCACACTGACAGCAATACCACACTGACAGCAATACCACACTGACAGCAATACCACACTGACAGCAATACCACAATGACAGCAATACCACACTGACAGCAATACCACAATGACAGCAATACCACACTGACAGCAATACCACAATGACAGCAATACCACACTGACAGCAATACCACACTGACAGCAATACCACACTGACAGCAATACCACACTGACAGCAATACCACACTGACAGCAATACCACACTGACAGCAATACCACACTGACAGCAATACCCGAGGCAAAAAAAATGAGTGGAATCAGGCTGACATTGGTCAAACATTTAGTTGAATAAAGTGGAACTCTCGTTGTTGTTTCAGCGTTCCAGTGCTCGAGGCAAGTGCCAGAGTGCCAGTGCCACCACCTGGAGGCTGACTGCTCAGGACTCAACCTCCAGTACTTCCCAGACGTCGAAGATAACATCAACCGGCTGTGAGTATTAATCTTTAAGACACAGCTAGCGGAGAACCTTACAAAAATATCCCGAACGTAGAAGAGAGGAACTTACGACAACTTGTCGGTCCGACTTGGACCATTTACGTCGTCGTAAGCTGCTCTCTGTGTGTGGGTTATTTGTGTGTTGTTCCAGTCACGGTATTGTGTTTTTTCTTGTTATTAGCGGAGAAGGTAGTGTTTAAATGTGTACAATCGTGTTATTATAATCGTAATGACACGATTGTAAACAAACCATAACACGGGTGGGGTTTGAACCTGCGGTCAGTCTCAAACCGCGGGTTCAAACCCCACCCGTGTTATGGTTTAGTGTACAGGAGGTTGTAAATACAAGGAGTTCAGAAAATTACTGTAATAGGCCTGGGAGAAAGGCTTATAGCTAATTTATAATCTGGGAAGATTAACTCGATGTTTCGGTACGTAACGTGTCAAGTAACGGATCGAAACGTGTCAAGTATCGTTAGCAGTTTGTTAGTTTCGAATTCTATGACCACGGTGTGACTTTCTGATCGTGAAGGTAATAACAGATCAAAGGTGAAATTGTGGGGAAAATTGTCAAGTGGTGGGGGAAAATGGTCAAGTGGTGAGGGAAAATTGTCAAATGGTGGGGAAAAATTGTCACACGGTGGGGGAAAATTGTCAAATAACGATGGAAAATTGTCAAATGGACTAAAATGGTCAAGTGGTGGGGAAAATGGTCAAGTGGTGGGGGAAAATGGTCAAATGGTGGAATTGGATGGTCACGTGGGGGAAAATGGTCAAATAGTGGAGAAAATGGTCAAATGGTAGCGGGAGAATGGTCAAAGGGTAGGGAAAAATGATCGAAATAATGGGGAGTTAAGTCAGATGGTACGAAAAATGGTCAAATGGTGAAGAAAATGGTCAAATGGTGGGTAAAATGAGCTCCTGTAGCAAGGAAGTTGAACTCTGGCGTGACAAAGTGCGGGAGAGGATATATATTGATCCACGTACAACAAGCTAGGAGCTAGGAACCTCACAAGCTAGGAGCTAGGAACCTCACAAGCTAGGAGCTAGGAACCTCATAAGCTAGGAGCTAGGAACCTCACAAGCTAGGAGCTAGGAACCTCACAAGCTAGGAGCTAGGAACCTCACAAGCTAGGAGCTATGAACCTCACAAGCTAGGAGCTAGGAACCTCACAAGCTAGGAGCTAGGAACCTCACAAGCTAGGAGCTAGGAACCTCACAAGTTAGGAGCTAGGAACCTCACAAGCTAGGAGCTAGGAACCTCACAAGCTAGGAGCTAGGAACCTCACAAGCTAGGAGCTATGAACCTCACAAGCTAGGAGCTAGGAACCTCACAAGCTAGGAGCTAGGAACCTCACAAGCTAGGAGCTAGGAACCTCACAAGCTAGGAGCTAGGAACCTCTCAAGCTAGAAACTAGGAACCTCACAAGCTAGGAGCTAGGAACCTCACAAGCTAGGAGCTAGGAACCTCACAAGTTAGGAGCTAGGAACCTCACAAGCTAGGAGCTAAGAACCTCACAAGCTAGGAGCTAGGAACCTCACAAGCTAGGAGCTAGGAACCTCACAAGCTAGGAGCTAGGAACCTCACAAGCTAGGAGCTAGGAACCTCACAAGCTAGGAGCTAGGAACCTCTCAAGCTAGAAACTAGGAACCTCACAAGCTAGGAGCTAGGAACCTCACAAGCTAGGAGCTAGGAACCTCACAAGTTAGGAGCTAGGAACCTCACAAGCTAGGAGCTAAGAACCTCACAAGCTAGGAGCTAGGAACCTCACAAGCTAGGAGCTAGGAACCTCACAAGCTTGGAGCTAGGAACCTCACGAGCTAGGAGCTAGGAACCTCACAAGCTAGGAGCTAGGAACCGCACAAGCTAGGAGCTAGGAACCTCACAAGCTAGGAGCTAGGAACCTCACAAGCTAGGAGCTAGGAACCTCAAGCTAGGAGCTAGGAACCTCACAAGCTAGGAGCTAGGAACCTCACAAGCTAGGAGCTAGGAACCTCACAAGCTAGGAGCTAGGAACCTCACAAGCTAGGAGCTAGGAACCTCACAAGTTAGGAGCTAGGAACCTCACAAGCTAGGAGCTAGGAACCTCACAAGCTAGGAGCTAGGAACCTCACAAGCTAGAAACTAGGAACCTCACAAGCTAGAAACTAGGAACCTCACAAGCTAGGAGCTAGGAACCTCACAAGCTTGGAGCTAGGAACCTCACGAGCTAGGAGCTAGGAACCTCACAAGCTAGGAGCTAGGAACCTCACAAGCTAGGAGCTAGGAACCTCACAAGCTAGGAGCTAGGAACCTCACAAGCTAGAAGCTAGGAACCTCAAATGCTAGGAGCTAGGAACCTCACAAGCTAGGAGCTAGGAACCTCAAGCTAGGAGCTAGGAACCTCACAAGCTAGGAACCTCAAAAGCTAGGAGCTAAGAACCTCACAAGCTAGGAGCTAGGAACCTCACAAGCTAGGAGCTAGGAACCTCACAAGCTAGGAGCTAAGAACCTCACAAGCTAGAAGCTAGGATCCTTACAAGCTACGAGCTAGGAACCTCACAAGCTAGGAGCTAGGAACCTCAAGTTAGGAGCTAAGATCCTCACAAACTAGGAGCTAGGAACCTCACAAGCTAGGAGCTAGGAACCTCACAAGCTAGGAGCTGGGAACCTCACAAGCTACGAGCTAGGATCCTTACAAGCTACGAGCTAGGAACCTCACAAGCTAGGAGCTAGGATAATTACAAGCTACGAGCTAGGAACCTCACAAGCTAGGAGCTAGGAACCTCAAGTTAGGAGCTAAGATCCTCACAAGCTAGGAGCTAGGAACCTCACAAGCTAGGAGCTAGGAACCTCACAAGCTAGGAGCCAGGAACCTCACGAGCTAGGAACCTTTTAAGCTAGGAGCTAGGAACCTCACAAGCTAGGAGTTAGAAACCTCACAAGCTAGGAGCTAGGAACCTCACAAGCTAGGAGCTAGGATCCTCACAAGCTAGGAGCTAGGATCCTTACAAGCTAGGAGCTAGGAACCTCACAAGCTAGGAGCTAGGAACCTCACAAGCTAGGAGCTAGGATCCTCACAAGCTAGGAGCTAGGAACCTCACAAGCTAGGAGCTAGGAACCTCACAAGCTAGGAGCTAGGAACCTTACAAGCTAGAAGATAGGAACCTCAAGCTAGGAGCTAGGAACCTCACAGCAAGCTAGGAGCTAGGAACCTCACAGCAAGCTAGGAGTTAGGAACCTCATAGCAAGCTAGGAGTTATGAACCTCACAACAAGCTAGAGGCTAGGAACCTCACAACAAGCTAGGAGCTAGGAACTTCACAAACTAGGTGCTAGGAACCTCACAACAAGCTAGGAGCTAGAAACCTCACAGCAAGCCAGGAGTTAGGAACCTCACAGCAAGCTAGGAGTTAGGAACCTCACTGCAAGCTAGGAGCTAGGAACCTCACAACAAGCTAGGAGCTAGAAACCTCACAACAAGCTCGGAGCTAGGAACCTCACAGCAAGCTAGGAGCTAGGAACCTCACAACAAGCTAGGAACCTCACAGCAAGCTAGGGGCTAGGAACCTCACAACAAGCTCGGAGCTAGGAACCTCACAGCAAGCTAGGGACCTCACAAGAAGCTCGGAGCTAGGAACCTCACAGCAAGCTAGGGACCTCACAACAAGCTCGGAGCTTGGAACCTCCCAGCAAGCTAGGAACCTCACAACAAGCTAGGAACCTCACAGCAAGCTAGGGGCTAGGAACCTCACAACAAGCTAGGAACCTTACAGCAAGCTAGGGGCTAGGAACCTCACAGCAAGCTAGGGACCTCACAACAAGCTCTGAGCTTGGAACCTCACAGCAAGCTAGGAGCTAGGAACCTCACAACAAGCTAGGAACCTCACAGCAAGCTAGGGGCTAGGAACCTCACAACAAGCTCGGAGCTAGAAACCTCACAGCAAGCTAGGGACCTCTCAACAAGCTCGGAGCTAGGAACCTCACAGCAAGCTAGGGACCTCACAACAAGGTCGGAGCTTGGAACCTCACAACAAGCTCGGAGCTAGGAACCTCACAGCAACCTAGGAACCTCTCAGCAACCTAGGAACCTCACAGCAACCTAGGAACCTCACAGCAACCTATGAACCTTCCAGAATAACTAGACTTAATTTACGCTGGGGGAATACGTAAGTCCCTTAGCTAGGTTGCTAGCGCACTCATCTCACACACTGAGACCCCTGGCTCGATCCCCGATATCGATGGAAACACTGGGAGTCTCCTTAAGACACCTGCTATCACTGGTCACCTCTGAAAGTGGCCTGCGAAGTCCCCGGACCTGTTTGTGACATCTTTGGAGGTACGTGAAGAGCACAGTTTACGTACCACCACTACCTGCAACCCTGGAGGAGCTGAAAATTTCGATCACTGAAGCAGTTCGCATAACAACAGATATCCTGGAAAGCGTCTGGACCCAACTGGAATATCACTTCGATGTTTACCGAGCAACCAGAGGGGCGGATATTAAAATGGTATAAAATACCGACAGGCTGTTAGGTAAGACACATATGCAACAGTTAGGTATCTTCATTTCCGAACGTTTCGCCTACATAGTAGGCTTTTGTGCTCGACTGAAGAAGCCTACTACGTAGGCGAAACGTTTCGAAATAAAGATGCCTAACTGTTGCATATGTGTCTTACCTAACAACAAGAGGGGCGGACACTGACTGCCTTTAATGCTGCCTTATAATACATAACACTGAATGATATCCTGCATCTGAAGCTGCTAATTGGGAAAAATTGACTCACGAAATCGTAATGACACGATTGCAAACAAACCATACCAAGGGCGGGATTGAACCCGCGGTCAGAGAGTCTCAAAACTCCAGACCGTCGCGTTAGCCACTGGACCAGCTAGCCACAACCTTCCTATGGTGTAGAAATATACCTAGTTGGACGAATCTTATTGTGGCTAGCTGGTCTAGTGGCTAACGCGACGGTCTGGAGTTTTGAGACTCTCTGACCGCGGGTTCAATCCCGCTCGTGGTATGTATTTATTAATATTTCCCATAAGAAATAAAAAAATATATTTTTGAGAATAACTATGTAATAACTATAGAGAATAACTACCGTTTTACATACCGAAAATGGATAATGAAATTCGAAGATCCAATGTACTTGTTTGAAATCAAGGAGTATTTTTGTGGCCTCCCTGTATACTGGATCTCTTTTCTTCGCACTTGTGTGTGACTAGTTAATGATTTAAGTCGAATCGAAGCTGTATCACAAATTTAATTCTATGTGCGGGTTGTGTATTTCCGGTGTTACTTTTCAGTGACGGGGCTACAGCACAACACACTCCAAAATATACATGCCATTTATACAGTGGCTTTAATTAGTGAAATCACGAAGAATAACTCTCCAGTGAACACTCCCTTTCATGATCAACGAGTCTACATACCGTGTGGGTAGTGCGGCAAAGTTTACACGGGACAAACAGGAGAGACTTGCCCACAAAAATCAATGAACAAGAAAAACTCCCTCAACAGGGATGTCACTTGCAATGCATGTAACGTTAGAGGAACACTGAGGACATCTCATATGTTGGAGAGATGCAAAACTTAGCTCAAGGGAGCGAGATTTTAAGTGATTCTACCGCATAATATTTACATATGCATCGTCACCTCCAACATAATCGTTCAAAAAAGCATTTCGACGACCCTGTGATCTCAGAAAATACATCCAGAGAGCCGTTTGACACAGTAAGAAAGACAAGTCAGTCTCCACTTACACCATCTTGCACCTGACTACCACCCACTTCCTCTCTCTCTCTCTCTCTCTCTCTCTCTCTCACTTTTACACCGGATTTTACACCTTTATTTACAAGCTAAGAGCTGTTGCCTACATAGGCTCATTTCAATTCCTTTTTATTGCTATGAGACACAAATAAAGATCAGGATGAAGTTTAAGCCATCGATTTCACTTGATCAACTGACTCCTCCAGCCACTATTTACGGCCTTTATTCTCTCCCACTTTGCACGTATTAACTGCGCGGCATAACTGCACGGTATTAATAGCTGCACGGCATTAACTGCACGGCATTAACTGCACGGCATTAACTGCACGGCATTAACTGCACGGCATTAACTGCACGGCATTAACTGCACGGCATTAACTGCACGGCATTAACTGCACGGCATTAACTGCACGGCATTAACTGCACGGCATAACTGCACGGCATAACTACACGGCATTAACTGCACGGCATTAACTGCACGGCATTAACTACACGGCATTAACTGCACGGCATTAACTGCACGGCATTAACTGCACGGCATTAACTGCACGGCATTAACTGCACGGCATTAACTGCACGGCATTAACTACACGGCATTAACTGCACGGCATTAACTGCACGGCATTAACTGCACGGCATTAACTACACGGCATTAACTGCACGGCATTAACTGCACGGCATTAACTGCACGGCATTAACTGCACGGCATTAACTGCACGGCATTAACTGCACGGCATTAACTGCACGGCATTAACTGCACGGCATTAACTGCACGGCATAACTGCACGGCATTAACTGCACGGCATAACTGCACGGCATTAACTGCACGGCATTAACTGCACGGCATTAACTGCACGGCATTAACTGCACGGCATAACTGCACGGCATTAACTGCACGGCATTAACTGCACGGCATAACTGCACGGCATTAACTGCACGGCATTAACTGCACGGCATTAACTGCACGGCATTAACTGCACGGCATAACTGCACGGCATTAACTGCACGGCATAACTGCACGGCATTAACTGCACGGCATTAACTGCACGGCATTAACTGCACGGC
Organism: Cherax quadricarinatus; assembly: GCF_038502225.1. Lineage (NCBI taxonomy): Eukaryota > Metazoa > Arthropoda > Malacostraca > Decapoda > Parastacidae > Cherax > Cherax quadricarinatus. Next base: position 10,303,308 of record NC_091387.1, read on the forward strand.
ATAACTGCACGGCATTAACTGCACGGCATAACTGCACGGCATTAACTGCACGGCATTAACTGCACGGCATTAACTGCACGGCATAACTGCACGGCATTAACTGCACGGCATTAACTGCACGGCATTAACTGCACGGCATAACTGCACGGCATTAACTGCACGGCATAACTGCACGGCATTAACTGCACGGCATTAACTGCACGGCATAACTGCACGGCATAACTGCACGGCATTAACTGCACGGCATTAACTGCACGGCATTAACTGCACGGCATAACTGCACGGCATTAACTGCACGGCATTAACTGCACGGCATTAACTGCACGGCATAACTGCACGGCATAACTGCACGGCATTAACTGCACGGCATAACTGCACGGCATTAACTGCACGGCATTAACTGCACGGCATTAACTGCACGGCATTAACTGCACGGCATAACTGCACGGCATTAACTGCACGGCATTAACTGCACGGCATTAACTGCACGGCATAACTGCACGGCATTAACTGCACGGCATAACTGCACGGCATTAACTGCACGGCATTAACTGCACGGCATAACTGCACGGCATAACTGCACGGCATTAACTGCACGGCATTAACTGCACGGCATTAACTGCACGGCATAACTGCACGGCATTAACTGCACGGCATTAACTGCACGGCATAACTGCACGGCATTAACTGCACGGCATTAACTGCACGGCATAACTGCACGGCATTAACTGCACGGCATTAACTGCACGGCATAACTGCACGGCATTAACTGCACGGCAGTAACTGCACGGCATTAACTGCGCGGCATAACTGCACGGTATTAATAGCTGCACGGCATTAACTACACGGTATTAATAGCTGCACGGCATTAACTACACGGTATTAATAACTGCACGGCATTAACTGCACGGCATTAACTACACGGTATTAATAACTGAACGGCTTTAACGACACGGCATTAACTACACGGTATTAATAACTGCACGGCATTAACTGCACGGCATTAACTACACGGTATTAATAACTGAACGGCTTTAACGACACGGCATTAACTACACGGTATTAATAACTGCACGGCATTAACTACACGGTATTAATAAATGCACGGCATTAACTGCACGGCATTAATAACTGCACGGCATTAGTAACTGCACGGTAACAACTGCACGGAATAAATCGCACGGCATTAACTGCACAGTATTAAGTGTACGGCATTAATAAATGCACGGCATCAACAAGAGCAATTGCATTAACAATGCACGGCATCAGTGACAAAGCCTTGCTCTAACAAGTGCACGGCATCAACAACTAATTAATGGTATCAAGTGCACGGCATCAACAACTAATTAATGGTATCAAGTGCACGGCATCATTAAGTGCACAGTTGCAATCACAAGTGAATGTCATCAATAACACGTGCACGGTATCAACAAGTGCACGGCATCAAATGCACGGCATCAAGTACACAGCATCAACAAGTACACAGCATCAACGAGTGCACACCAACAAGTACACAGCATCAACAAGTACACAGCATCAACAAGTACACAGCATCAACAAGTACACAGCATCAACAAGTGCACACCATCAACAAGTACACAGCATCAACAAGTACACAGCATCAACAAGTACACAGCATCAACAAGTGCACACCAACAAGTACACAGCATCAACAAGTACATAGCATCAACAAGTGTACACCATCAACAAGTACACAGCATCAACAAGTACACATCAACAAGTACACAGCATCAACAAGTACACAGCATCAACAAGTGCACACCAACAAGTACACAGCATCAACAAGTACATAGCATCAACAAGTACATATCATCAACAAGTACACAGCATCAACAAGTGCACAGAATCAACAAGTACACAGCATCAACAAGTACACAGCATCAACAAGTACACAGCATCAACAAGTACACAACATCAACAGGTACACAGCATCAACAAGTACACACCATCAACAAGTACACAGCATCAACAAGTACACAACATCAACAGGTACACAGCATCAACAAGTACACACCAACAAGTACACAGCATCAACAAGTACACAGCATCAACAAGTACACACCATCAACAAGTACACAACATCAACAAGTACACATCTTCAACAAGTACACACCATCAACAAGTACACAACATCAACAAGTACACACCTTCAACAAGTACACACCATCAACAAGTACACACCATCAACAAGTACACAACATCAACAAGTACACAGCATCAACAAGTACACAGCATCAACAAGTACACAGCATCAACAAGTACACAGCATCAACAAGTACACAGCATCAACAAGTACACAGCATCAACAAGTACACACCATCAACAAGTACACAGCATCAACAAGTACACAGCATCAACAAGTACACAACATCAACAAGTACACAGCATCAACAAGTACACAACATCAACAAGTACACAGCATCAACAAGTACACAGCATCAACAAGTACACAGCATCAACAAGTACACACCATCAACAAGTACACAGCATCAACAAGTACACACCATCAACAAGTGCACACCATCAACAAGTGCACACCATCAACAAGTGCACATCAACAAGTACACATCAACAAGTGCACATCATCAAGTACACAACATCAACAAGTACACAACATCAACAAGTACACAACATCAACAAGTACACATCATCAACAAGTACACAACATCAACAAGTACACAACATCAACAAGTACACAGCATCAACAAGTACACAGCATCAACAAGTACACAACATCAACAAGTACACAGCATCAACAAGTACACATCAACAAGTACACAACATCAACAAGTACACAACATCAAGTACACTATCAACAAGTACACAACATCAACAAGTACACACCATCAACAAGTACACAGCATGAACAAGTACACATCAACAAGTACACAACATCAACAAGTACACAACATCAACAAGTATACACCATCAACAAGTACACACCATCAACAAGTACACAACATCAACAAGTACACAACATCAATAAGTACACAACAACAAGTACACATCATCAACAAGTACACACCATCAACAAGTACACAACATCAACAAGTACACAACATCAAGAAGTACACAGCAACAAGTACACATCAACAAGTACACAACATCAACAAGTACACACCATCAACAAGTGCACATCAACAAGTACACACCATCAACAAGTACACAACATCAACAAGTACACAACATCAAGAAGTACACAGCAACAAGTACACATCAACAAGTACACAGCATCAACAAGTACACACCATCAACAAGTACACATCATCAACAAGTACACATCATCAACAAGTGCACATCATCAACAAGTACACAGCATCAACAAGTACACATCATCAACAAGTACACATCATCAAGTACACATCATCAACAAGTACACAACATCAACAAGTACACAACATCAACAAGTACACAACATCAACAAGTACACAACAAGTACACACCATCAGCAAGTACACAACATCAACAAGTACACAACATCAACAAGTACACAACATCAACAAGTACACATCATCAAGAAGTACACAACATCAACAAGTACACAACAAGTACACACCATCAACAAGTACACAACATCAACAAGTACACAACATCAGCAAGTACATAACATCAACAAGTACACAACATCAGCAAGTACACAACAAGTACACACCATCAACAAGTACACAACATCAACAAGTACACAACATCAGCAAGTACATAACATCAACAAGTACACAACATCAACAAGTACACAACATCAACAAGTACACACCATCAACAAGTACACAACATCAACAAGTACACAACAAGTACACACCATCAACAAGTACACAACATCAACAAGTACACAACAAGTACACACCATCAACAAGTACACAACATCAACAAGTACACAACATCAGCAAGTACATAACATCAACAAGTACACAACATCAGCAAGTACATAACATCAACACGTACACACCATCACCAAGTACACAACATCAACAAGTACACATCTTCAACAAGTACACACCTTCATCAAGTACACAACATCCACAAGTACACACCTTCAACAAGTACACACCTTCAACAAGTACACAACATCAACAAGTACACACCTTCATCAAGTACACACCATCAACAAGTACACAACATCAACAAGTACACACCTTCAAGTACACACCATCAACAAGTACACAACATCAACAAGTACACAACATCAGCAAGTACATAACATCAACAAGTACACAACATCAGCAAGTACACACCATCAACAAGTACACAACATCAACAAGTACACACCTTCAAGTACACACCATCAACAAGTACACAACATCAACAAGTACACAACATCAGCAAGTACATAACATCAACAAGTACACAACATCAACAAGTACACAACATCAGCAAGTACACATCATCAACAAGTACACACCATCACAAGTACACACCATCACAACAAGTACACACCATCACAACAAGTACACACCATCACAACAAGTACACACCATCACAACAAGTACACACCATCACAACAAGTACACACCATCACAACAAGTACACACCATCACAACAAGTACACACCATCACAACAAGTACACACCATCATAACAAGTACACACCATCACAACAAGTACACACCATCACAACAAGTACACACCATCAACAAGTACACACCTTCATCAAGTACACAACATCAACAAGTACACACCTTCATCAAGTACACAACATCAACAAGTACACACCTTCATCAAGTACACAACATCAACAAGTACACACCTTCATCAAGTACACAACATCAACAAGTACACACCTTCAACAAGTACACACCTTCAACAAGTGCACACCATCAAGTACACATCAACAAGTGCACATCAACAAGTACACATCATCAGGTACACACCAAGTGCACATCAACAAGTCACAGCAACAAGTCACATTAACAAGTCACATCAACAAGTCACATCAACAAGTCACATCAACAAGTCACATTAACAAGTCACATCAACAAGTCACATCAACAAGTCACATCAACAAGTCACATCAACAAGTCACATCAACAAGTCACATCAACTCACAGCAACAACTCACATCAACAAGTCACATCAACAAGTCACAGCAACAACTCACATCAACAAGTCACATCAACAAGTCACAGCAACAACTCACATCAACAAGTCACATCAACAACTCACAGCAACAAGTCACATCAACAAGTCACAGCAACAACTCACATCAACAAGTCACAGCAACAACTCACATCAACAAGTCACATCAACAAGTCACATCAACAAGTCACAGCAACAACTCACAGCAACAACTCACATCAACAAGTCACATCAACAAGTCACATCAAGTCACAGCAACAACTCACAGCAACAACTCACAGCAACAACTCACATCAACAAGTCACATCAACAAGTCACAGCAACAACTAGTCACAGCAACAACTCACATCAACAAGTCACATCAACAAGTCACATCAACTCACATCAACAAGTCACATCAACAAGTCACAGCAACAAATCACATCAACAAGTCACATCAACAAGTCACAGCAACAACTCACATCAACAAATCACATCAACAAGTTACAGCAACAACTCACAGCAACTACTCACATCAACAAGTCACATCAACTCACAGCAACAACTCACATCAAGTCACATCAACAAGTCACAGCAACAACTCACAGCAACAACTCACATCAAGTCACAGCAACTAGTCACAGCAACAACTCACATCAACAAGTCACATCAACAACTCACATCAACAAGTCACATCAACAAGTCACAGCAACAACTCACAGCAACAACTCACATCAAGTCACATCAACAAGTCACAGCAACAACTCACAGCAACAAGTCACATCAACAAGTCACATCAACTCACAGCAACAAGTCACATCAACAAGTCACAGCAACAACTAGTCACATCAAGAAGTCACATCAACAACTAGTCACATCAACAAGTCGTCACATCAACAAGTCGTCACATCAACAAGTCGTCACTTCAACAACTAGTCACATCAACAAGTCACATCAACTAGTCACATCAAGTCACATCAACAATTCGTCACATCAACAAGTCGTCACATCAACAAGTCGTCACATCAAGAAGTCACATCAACAAGTCGTCACATCAACAAGTCGTCACATCAACAAGTCGTCACATCAACAACTAGTCACATCAACAAGTCGTCACATCAACAAGTCGTCACTTCAACAACTAGTCACATCAACAAGTCACATCAACTAGTCACATCAACAAGTCACATCAACAATTCGTCACATCAACAAGTCGTCACATCAACAAGTCGTCACATCAACAAGTCACATCAACAAGTCGTCACATCAACAACTAGTCACATCAACAACTAGTCACAGCAACAAGTCACATCAACAACTAGTCACAGCAACAAGTCACATCAACAACTAGTCACATCAACAAGTCACATCAACAAGTCGTCACATCAACAAGTCGTCACATCAACAACTAGTCACAGCAACAAGTCACAGCAACAAGTCACATCAACAACTAGTCACAGCAACAAGTCACATCAACAACTAGTCACAGCAACAAGTCACATCAACAACTAGTCACAGCAACAAGTCACAGCAACAAGTCACATCAACAACTAGTCACAGCAACAAGTCACATCAACTAGTCACAGCATCAAGTCACATCAACAACTAGTCACAGCAACAAGTCACATCAACAAGTCACAGCAACAAGTCACATCAACAACTAGTCACAGCAACAAGTCACATCAACAACTAGTCACAGCAACAAGTCACAGTCACATCAACAAGTCACATCAACAAGTCAACAACTAGTCACAGCAACAAGTCACATCAACAACTAGTCACAGCAACAAGTCACATCAACAACTAGTCACAGCAACAAGTCACATCAACAACTAGTCACAGCAACAAGTCACATCAACAACTAGTCACAGCAACAAGTCACATCAACAACTAGTCACAGCAACAAGTCACATCAACAAGTCGTCACATCAACAACTAGTCACATCAACAAGTCACATCAACAACTAGTCACAGCAACAAGTCACATCAACAAGTCACATCAACAACTCACAGCAACAAGTCAACAGCAACAAAGTCACATCAACAACTAGTCACAGCAGTCACAGCAACTAGTCACAGCAACAAGTCACATCAACAACTAGTCACAGCATCAAGTCACATCAACAACTAGTCACAGCAACAAGTCACATCAACAACTAGTCACAGCATCAAGTCACATCAACAACTAGTCACAGCAACAAGTCACATCAACAAGTCGTCACATCAACAACTAGTCACAGCAACAAGTCACATCAACAAGTCGTCACATCAACAACTAGTCACATCAACAACTAGTCACAGCAACAAGTCACATCAACAACTAGTCACATCAACAACTAGTCACAGCAACAAGTCACATCAACAAGTCGTCACATCAACAACTAGTCACATCAACAAGTCACATCAACAACTAGTCACAGCAACAAGTCACATCAACAAGTCGTCACATCAACAACTAGTCACAGCAACAAGTCACATCAACAAGTCGTCACATCAACAACTAGTCACAGCAACAAGTCACATCAACAACTAGTCACAGCAACAAGTCACATCAACAACTAGTCACAGCAACAAGTCACATCAACAACTAGTCACATCAACAAGTCGTCACATCAACAACTAGTCACAGCATCAAGTCACATCAACAACTAGTCACAGCAACAAGTCACATCAACAAGTCACATCAACAAGTCGTCACATCAACAACTAGTCACATCAACAAGTCACATCAACAACCACAATTATAAAACTATTCCACGTATTAAAATTCTAAAATCTGTAACCGTCACACTTTTAATATTAGTATCTAAAACCTTTCCTACTAAGGACGAGTAAGGATTTTGATTGACCATTTAGATCAGATACTGCAAAACTGAATTTATAATGAGAGTCGGATTCTCTGTGTTACGTGTCTTGATCCATACAGGGAAGTATTACAGATCTAGCTGACAAAACAACAAATTACGTCAAAATTAACATATCCCAGAGCCTGGAGATGCTCTGTCCAGGAAAACAGAGCCATCCTACTGAAACAGATTAATATATATATTGACTTGAGTAATACACTAACAGTAAATCACAGGCTGATTAAGAATGCACTCACAAGTGTAGCTGGTGTTTACAAACTTACCTGCTTAATCCCGCCCGGGGTATGGTTTGTTTGCAATCGTGTCATTACGATTTCGTGAGTCATGTTGACGGCATTGAGGGGACTTGAGCTAGAGTTCGTCACGGCCACGCTAGCTGGAGATTCGTCTGTAAAAACTTGCATTCGTGGTCACAGTGGTGCCTGTGCTAACCTTCCTATGGTGTAGAAATATACCTAGTTGGATGAATCTTATTGTGGCTAGCTGGTCCAGTGGCTAACGCGACGGTCTGGAGTTTTGAGACTCTCTGACCGCGGGTTCTATCCCCACCCGTGGTATGGTTTGACCTGTTTAATGACTGATCCTCTCTATAAAAGTCAACCTGGAAAATTGCTTGAAATTAGATTATTGACCATATTATAATGATTATTATTATTATTAGAGATTTATCTTCTCGTTACTTTTAGCAATTTAACGAATCTTAGCCTCTAGCTCCTGGCCTTTTAGTCACCTTCTACGATATGTATCACTTCACAATAAGAATTGTAATCTTTATTTCTGCAAGTTGACCTCCAGATACACCAACCTACGAGACCAAGATAAAAAAATGTAGGTGGTGGGGCGAAACGTCTGCGACAAGATAAGTTTTATATATGGAGGTAAAAGGGATTATGTATCAGACAACAGAGGTACTAACACTCTTATATGGGTGTGAGGTATGGGCTTTAAACGTTGCAGCAAGGAGGAGACTGAAGGTATTGATGTGTTTGAGAGCAATGTGAGGTGTGAATATACGTGTGGAGTTACCAAATGTATAGTTTAAAGGACTAAAGGGAGGGAGGGACGAGATACAGTGCCTGGACTCTGAAGGAGAGGTGGGGGATGTAGCCGGACTCGAGTCATGGAAGTGGGAGGTACAGAGCCTGGACTCTGAAGGAGAGGTGGGGGATGTAGCCGGACTCGAGTCATGGAAGTGGGAGGTACAGAGCCTGGAATCTGAAGGAGAGGTGGGGGATGTAGCCGGACTCGAGTCATGGAAGTGGGAGGTACAGAGCCTGGAATCTGAAGGAGAGGTGGGGGATGTAGCCGGACTCGAGTCATGCAAGTGGGAGGTACAGAGCCTGGACTCTGAAGGAGAGGTGGGGGATGTAGCCGGACTCGAGTCATGCAAGTGGGAGGTACAGAGCCTGGACTCTGAAGGAGAGGTGGGGACGTAGCCGGACTCGAGTCATGCAAGTGGGAGGTACAGAGCCTGGTCTCTGAAGGAGAGGTGGGGGACGTAGCCGGACTCGAGTCATGCAAGTGGGAGGTACAGAGCCTGGTCTCTGAAGGAGAGGTGGGGGACGTAGCCGGACTCGAGTCATGCAAGTGGGAGGTACAGAGCCTGGTCTCTGAAGGAGAGGTGGGGGATGTAGCCGGACTCGAGTCATGGAAGTGGGAGGTACAGAGTCTGGACTCTGAAGAAGAGGTGGGGGATGTAGCCGGACTCGAGTCATGCAAGTGGGAGGTACAGAGCCTGGTCTCTGAAGGAGAGGTGGGGGACGTAGCCGGACTCGAGTCATGCAAGTGGGAGGTACAGAGCCTGGTCTCTGAAGGAGAGGTGGGGGATGTAGCCGGACTCGAGTCATGCAAGTGGGAGGTACAGAGTCTGGACTCTGAAGAAGAGGTGGGGGATGTAGCCGGACTCGAGTCATGCAAGTGGGAGGTACAGAGCCTGGTCTCTGAAGGAGAGGTGGGGGACGTAGCCGGACTCGAGTCATGCAAGTGGGAGGTACAGAGCCTGGTCTCTGAAGGAGAGGTGGGGGACGTAGCCGGACTCGAGTCATGCAAGTGGGAGGTACAGAGCCTGGTCTCTGAAGGAGAGGTGGGGGATGTAGCCGGACTCGAGTCATGGAAGTGGGAGGTACAGAGTCTGGACTCTGAAGAAGAGGTGGGGGATGTAGCCGGACTCGAGTCATGCAAGTGGGAGGTACAGAGCCTGGTCTCTGAAGGAGAGGTGGGGGACGTAGCCGGACTCGAGTCATGCAAGTGGGAGGTACAGAGCCTGGTCTCTGAAGGAGAGGTGGGGGATGTAGCCGGACTCGAGTCATGCAAGTGGGAGGTACAGAGTCTGGACTCTGAAGAAGAGGTGGGGGATGTAGCCGGACTCGAGTCATGCAAGTGGGAGGTACAGAGCCTGGTCTCTGAAGGAGAGGTGGGGGACGTAGCCGGACTCGAGTCATGCAAGTGGGAGGTACAGAGCCTGGTCTCTGAAGGAGAGGTGGGGGATGTAGCCGGACTCGAGTCATGGAAGTGGGAGGTACAGAGTCTGGACTCTGAAGAAGAGGTGGGGGATGTAGCCGGACTCGAGTCATGCAAGTGGGAGGTACAGAGCCTGGTCTCTGAAGGAGAGGTGGGGGACGTAGCCGGACTCGAGTCATGCAAGTGGGAGGTACAGAGCCTGGTCTCTGAAGGAGAGGTGGGGGACGTAGCCGGACTCGAGTCATGCAAGTGGGAGGTACAGAGCCTGGTCTCTGAAGGAGAGGTGGGGGATGTAGCCGGACTCGAGTCATGGAAGTGGGAGGTACAGAGCCTGGACTCTGAAGGAGAGGTGGGGGATGTAGCCGGACTCGAGTCATGCAAGTGGGAGGTACAGAGCCTGGTCTCTGAAGGAGAGGTGGGGGACGTAGCCGGACTCGAGTCATGCAAGTGGGAGGTACAGAGCCTGGTCTCTGAAGGAGAGGTGGGGGATGTAGCCGGACTCGAGTCATGGAAGTGGGAGGTACAGAGCCTGGACTCTGAAGGAGAGGTGGGGGATGTAGCCGGACTCGAGTCATGCAAGTGGGAGGTACAGAGCCTGGTCTCTGAAGGAGAGGTGGGGGACGTAGCCGGACTCGAGTCATGCAAGTGGGAGGTACAGAGCCTGGTCTCTGAAGGAGAGGTGGGGGATGTAGCCGGACTCGAGTCATGCAAGTGGGAGGTACAGAGTCTGGACTCTGAAGAAGAGGTGGGGGACGTAGCCGGACTCGAGTCATGCAAGTGGGAGGTACAGAGCCTGGTCTCTGAAGGAGAGGTGGGGGACGTAGCCGGACTCGAGTCATGCAAGTGGGAGGTACAGAGCCTGGTCTCTGAAGGAGAGGTGGGGGATGTAGCCGGACTCGAGTCATGGAAGTGGGAGGTACAGAGTCTGGACTCTGAAGAAGAGGTGGGGGACGTAGCCGGACTCGAGTCATGCAAGTGGGAGGTACAGAGCCTGGTCTCTGAAGGAGAGGTGGGGGACGTAGCCGGACTCGAGTCATGCAAGTGGGAGGTACAGAGCCTGGTCTCTGAAGGAGAGGTGGGGGATGTAGCCGGACTCGAGTCATGCAAGTGGGAGGTACAGAGTCTGGACTCTGAAGAAGAGGTGGGGGATGTAGCCGGACTCGAGTCATGCAAGTGGGAGGTACAGAGCCTGGTCTCTGAAGGAGAGGTGGGGGACGTAGCCGGACTCGAGTCATGCAAGTGGGAGGTACAGAGCCTGGTCTCTGAAGGAGAGGTGGGGGATGTAGCCGGACTCGAGTCATGGAAGTGGGAGGTACAGAGTCTGGACTCTGAAGAAGAGGTGGGGGATGTAGCCGGACTCGAGTCATGGAAGAAGGAGGGGTGGGAGATGTTAATATCCGGAGGTGGTCATCTAGAATATAATATCTGCTCACTTCTAGCTACTGAATGAATGATGGTGAACGTGTATCCTTTCTGGGTCATCCTGCCTCACTAGGAGACTGTGTACTAAAAAAAATCACTAAGAAGGGCTAAATCCACATAGAAATGGTAGATAATTACAAAATTGAAAGGTGTTTCTGTTTCTTTTAATCAAGATCAATTCACCAGCATCAAATAATCTCCGTTTGAGGATAAACTGAACCCAAAAATAAGAATCCAATTACAGGAAAACATTCAACTAAACACACACACACAGTGAAGAGGCGGGGCCAGGAGCTGAGTTTCGACCCCTGCAACCACAGTTAGGCGAGTACAATTAGAGTACACACACACACACGCACGCACACACACACGTTTAAGACGAGGTTTGATAAAGCTCATGGAGCGGGGAGAGAGAGGGCCTAGTAGCAACCGGTGAAGAGGCGGGGCCAGGAGCTAGGACTCGACCCCTGCAACCACAAATAGGTGAGTACAATTAGACGAGTACACACACACACACACACACACACACACACACACACACACACACACACACACAGTTGGAAACTGAAGACTCAGATGAACCACAGGGATGTTAGGAAGTATTTCTTCAGTCACAGAGTCTGGGAAGTGATGTAGTGGAGGCAGGATCCATACACAGCTTTAAGAAGAGGTATTATAAAACTCATAGAGCAGAAAGAGTGAACCAGTGAAGAGGCGGGGCCAGGAGCTATGTCTCGACCCATGCAACCACAACTACGTGAGAACACACGCTGGAGAGTGATGTAGTGGGGGCAGGATCACACGTAACTTTAAGAAACAGTACGATAAAGCTCCTGGAACAGGGATAGTGTATCTAATAGCTACCAGCGAAAACGCAGCTACAAGAGCTGTGATTCGACCCCTACAACCACAAATGAGTACAAACAGGCGAGTACACACATGCACTATCCGAAAAGGTGATTTCTGGCTTAATCTATTTATGTTCGCGCCGCTCGTGTTACCAGTAATTTTACTAAATACTCGACTGCACTGGGAATGTAATTTAAATCAACAGTGTGGCCGAGTGTATACGACAAATCTAGTTTCAATATTTACTAATATTTACATATGATGCTTTGTTTACAACCTGTGTTGCATTCACAAAAGCTGTGTATATTATGTAACTCTCGGAATCGTATTAAGACGATTGCAAACCACGGAACGGTTGGGGTTTGGAACTATTGCGAATCCTGAAACTTACAGGCCAGTGCGTTAACCACTGGGCCAGCTGGTTACAATAAGATTCATACCTAGTTGGATGAATTATTAGAACCAGTTGGCCCAGTGGTTAACACACTGGCCTGTGAGTTTAAAGTCTCACTTGTCATGGGGTTTCAAACCCCACCCGTTCCATGGTTTATGTATATTTTTGATAAATTAGACTTGGGTATCTATATTGTTGAAACGTTTCGCCACACAGCGGCTTCATCGGTAGAGTACAATGTAAAGATCAGAAGGAGATTGGGGCAATCAGTCCACAGTCCAGGCTGTGGGACTGATTACCTCACTCTCCTAATCTTGACTATTCTTCTTTGTACTGGACTAACGAAGCCACTGTGTAGCGAAAAGTCTCCTCAATACAGGTACCCAAGTGTTACACATGTGTCTAATTTATTAACTTCTCTGTTGTTTGAAGCGCATATCTACGCGCATGTGTTTAGACATAGGAAGTATTTCTTCAGTCACAGAGTTGTCAGGAAGTGGAATAGCTTAGAAAGTGACGTAGTGGAGGCAGGAACCATACATAGTTTTAAGACGAGGTATGATAAAGCTCATGGAGCAGGGAGAGAGAGGACCCAGTATCAACCAGTGAAGAGGCGGGGGCCAGGAGCTAAGACTCGACCCCTGCAACCGCAAATATTTGAGTACACATGTTGACCATGAGACAGTACTGTCATCTCTTCCTACAGGATCTTCGCTGACAACAACCTAAGTGTAACTCTGGATGAGGAACCAATACGAGGCCACGACAGCATCGTCTACCTGTGAGTAACACGTCTGGGAATGTGGTAATCAGTCCCTCAACCTGGAGTCGATGTGTTCAGTCCATCTACAATATTGATGGACTGAACACATCGACTCCAGGTTGAGGGACTGATTACCTCATTCTCCTCCTCTCCTTAAGCCTTCCTCTTTGTATTGGACTGATGAAGCCACTGTGTGGCGAAACGTTTCCTGAATAAAGATTTCCATATGCTGCATAAGTGTCTCAATCTTCAACGTCTGGGAATGTTGTGATTATAATTATGTATTTCCATGGGGAAGTGGAACAGAATTCCTCCTCCGTAAGCCATACGTGTTGTAAGAGGCAACTAAAATGCCGGGAGCAAGGGGCTAGTAACCCCTTCTCCTGTATATATTACTAAATTTAACAAGAAAAACATTTAATTTCTTTTCTCGGATCACCCTGCCTTGGTGGGAGACTGCCGGTGTTTAAAAAAATAATTATATTTTCCGCTAAACCCTGTAGGTCAGTCAGTGACGAGTTAACACGTGTGCAAAAGTGAGATATCTATTTTGAAATGTTTGGCCCACGGAGCAGTCTTCTTCGGTCTAGAGAAGGTAGCTTCTGCTGTATCCTCTTGACTGGACAGAGGGTGACATGTCTTATCATGTAAGAAATGTGTCTTACTTATCATGCAAGACATGCGTCTTACTTAACATGTACGACAAATGTCTTACATATGTAAGACATGCGTCTTACTTAACATGTAAGACATGCGTCTTACTTAACATGTACGACATGCGTCTTAACATGTACGACATGCGTCTTAACATGTACGACATGCGTCTTAACATGTACGACATGCGTCTTAACATGTACGACATGCGTCTTAACATGTACGACATGCGTCTTAACATGTACGACATACGTCTTAACATGTACGACATACGTCTTAACATGTACGACATGCGTCTTAACATGTACGACATGCGCCTTAACATGTACGACATGTATCTTAACATGTACGACATGCGTCTTAACATGTACGACATACGTCTTATCAGGTCATTCAATGCAAGGTATTGTAGAGAACAGATACTTCACCGTGTATTGCATCAAATTTATTATACAAATATAGGCCGTTTTCTCTGAGTTATATTACGGTATCACTTCTTTGTATAAACAATTAAGCTTCTCGTAGTTATTGTTTAAGTTGTAATAATGTTGTATAGACTACGTTAGGTAAAAGTAGACGTCTGGGTAACTTGTAGAAGTCTTGGCATCCAGTGGCTCTATCAACATGCCCATCATAAAAATATATACGACAAATAGTGGAACAGGAGTTAATCGGTCCGTGAGTCTAGGCTGAGGGACGCAATATATAGTAAACTGCGTCTCATTTACCAGTTATGAAACATTTCTACCCACGAGACGATGTGCCAATTGTATCTAATACGCCGGTGACCTGACGCTCAGCCGAGTCCAGGTGACCCAACAACAGTAACTGTTCTGTTTCCTGACAAACTTTACCCAACCTAACAGTAATGACACCTTCGTTGGTGATACAGTCCTTCTCTGAGATATTACCATGATGTCCTATGTCTCCTGTATTCGCTGATGAGGACCTCATTTGGAGGTCGATGTATACCTAAAGCCTTGTGTTCCACTTTTGTTTACATGTGGGTTTGTGCCTCACACACACACACACACACACACACACACACACACGACATGACGGAAGGAATAGACTCCGAAGTGTCCCTGTTTGCAGATGATGTGAAGTTGATGAGAAGAATTCAATCGGACGAAGACCGGGCAGAACTACAGAGGGATCTGGACAGACTGCAGGCTTGGTCCAGAATCTAGCTCCTGGAGTTCAACCCCACCAAGTGCAAAGTAATGAAGATAGGAGAAGGGCAAAGAAGACCGCAGACAGCGTAGGCTAGGAGGCCGAAGACTGTAAACCTCGCTCAAGGAGAAAGATCTTGGGGTGAGTATAATACCGAGCACATCGCCAGAAGCACACATCAATCAGATAACTGCTGCAGCATATGGGCGCCTGGCAAACCTGAGAATAGCGTTCCCATACCTTTATGAGGAATCGTTCAAGACACTGTACACTGTGTACGTCAGGCCCATACTGGAGTATGCAGCACCTGTTTGGAACCCACATGTGGTCAAACATGTCAAGAAATTAGAGAAAGTGCAAAGGTTTGCAACAAGACTAGTTCCAGAGCTCAGGGGAATGTCCTACGAACAGTGGTTAAGGGAAATCGGCCTGACGACAGTGGAGGACAGAAGGGTTAGGGGAGACATGATAACGACATACCAAATACTGCGAGGAATAGACAAGGTGGTCAGAGACAAGATGTTCCTGAGATGGGACACAGAAACAAGAGGTCACAACTGTAAGTTGAAGACACAGATGAATCACAGGGACGTTAGGAAGTATTTCTTCAGTCACAGAGTTGTTAGGAAGTGGAATAGTCTGGGAAGTGATGTAGTGGAGGCAGGAACCATACATAGCTTTAAGACAAGGTATGATAAAGCTCATGGAGCAGGAGGAGGACCCAGTAGCGATCAGTGAAGAGGTGGGGCCAGGAGCTGAGTATCGACCCCTGCAACCACAATTAGGTGAGTACACACGTACGCGCGCCCGCGCACGCACGCACACACACACACACACACACACCAGGAGCTGAGTCTCGACCCCTGCAACCACAATTAGGTGAGTACACACACTGGGCAAGAAGCTGTGAACTGACCCGTGCAAGGACAGTCCAACTAGGAGAGTCCAACTAGAAGAGTCCAACTAGGAGAGTCCAACTAGGAGAGTCCAACTAGGAGAGTCCAACTAGGAGAGTCCAACTAGGCGAGTCCAACTAGCAGAGTCCAACTAGAAGAGTCCAACTAGAAGAGTCCAACTAGGAGAGTCCAACTAGGAGAGTCCAACTAGGAGAGTCCAACTAGCAGAGTGCAACTAGGAGTCCAACTAGCAGAGTGCAACTAGGAGTCCAACTAGCAGAGTCCAACTAAGCGAGTACACACATGTAATTACTCACAGCAACAGGTCACAGAGCTGCTCTGTGACAAGTGAAAAAATATCAGCAATAAGCTTTGAATTAAGCTTTGCAATATCCAACTGGTGTTGCACTCGCTGTGTTGCACTCAAGAAACCAAGCGTGACTATCCACCCGCCACTCGTGTGACTACTCGTCCGTCACTCGCGTGACTACCCACCCGTCACTCGCGTGACTACCCACCCGTCACTCGCGTGACTACCCAGGCACTTAGTAAACTATTTACACTAATTTACACATTAAGACTCAGATTTACACATTAAGACTCAGATTTACACATTAAGACTCAGATTTACGCATTAAGACTCAGATTTACACATTAAGACTCAGATTTACACATTAAGACTCAGATTTACACATTAAGACTCAGATTTACACATTAAGACTCAGATTTACACATTAAGACTCAGATTTACACATTAAGACTCAGATTTACACATTAAGACTCAGATTTACACATTAAGACTCAGAATTACTCATTAAGACTCAGATTTACTCATTAAGACGCAATTTACACATTTACAACAATTTACACATTTACAACAATTTACATATTTACAACAATTTACACATTTACAACAATTTACACATTTACAACAATTTATGTAAATTGTTGTAAATATGTAAATTGTTGTAAATATGTAAATTGTTGTAAATATGTAAATTGTTGTAAATATGTAAATTGTGTGTAAATTGTTGTAAATATGTAAATTGTTGTGTGTAAATTGTTGTAAATATGTATTTACAACAATTTACACACAACAATTTACATATTTACAACAATTTACACACAACAATTTACATATTTACAACAATTTACATATTTACAACAATTTACATATTTACGACAATTTACACACAACAATTTACATATTTACAACAATTTACACACAACAATTTACATATTTACAACAATTTACATATTTACAACAATTTACACACAACAATTTACATATTTACAACAATTTACACACAACAATTTACATATTTACAACAATTTACACACAACAATTTACATATTTACAACAATTTACATATTTACAACAATTTACACACAACAATTTACACATTTACAACAATTTGCACATTTACAACAATTTACACATTTACAACAATTTAGTAAACAACTCACAACATTTATAATTCCTAACATTAAATATCCCACAACATCTAAGTAAAATATTACGTTCTATTTAACGGTATAATGACCTTTATCTACAAATATTGTTCTAACAGTGGTGCTGGAACAACAGTTCTCTGTTGTTCTAACAGTGGTGCTGGAACAACAGTTCTCTGTTATTGTTCTAACAGCGGTGCTGGAACAACAGTTTTCTGTTATTGTTCTAACAGTGGTGCTGGAACAACAGTTCTCTGTTGTTTTAACAGTGGTGCTGGAACAACAGTTCTCTGTTGTTCTAACAGTGGTGCTGGAACAACAGTTCTCTGTTGTTCTAACAGTGGTGCTGGAACAACAGTTCTCTGTTGTTCTAACAGTGGTGCTGGAACAACAGTTCTCTGTTGTTCTAACAGTGGTGCTGGAACAACAGTTCTTTGTTATTGTTCTAACAGTGGTGCTGGAACAACAGTTCTCTGTTATTGTTCTAACAGTGGTGCTGGGACAACAGTTCTCTGTTGTTCTAACAGTGGTGCTGGAACAACAGTTCTCTGTTGCTCTAACAGTGGTGCTGGAACAGTTCTCTGTTGTTCTAACAGTGGTGCTGGAACAGTTCTCTGTTATTGTTCTAACAGTGGTGCTGGAACAACAGTTCTCTGTTGTTCTAACAGTGGTGCTGGGACAACAGTTCTCTGTTGTTCTAACAGTGTTGCTGGAACAACAGTTCTGTTATTGTTCTAACAGTGGTGCTGGAACAACAGTTCTCTGTTGTTCTAACAGTGGTGCTGGAACAACAGTTCTCTGTTGCTCTAACAGTGGTGCTGGAACAGTTCTCTGTTGTTCTAACAGTGCTGCTGGAACAACAGTTCTCTGTTCTAACAGTGGTGCTGGAACAACAGTTCTCTGTTCTAACAGTGGTGCTGGAACAACAGTTCTCTGTTATTGTTCTAACAGTGGTGCTGGAACAAAAGTTCTCTGTTGTTCTAACAGTGGTGCTGGAACAACAGTTCTCTGTTGTTCTAACAGTGGTGCTGGAACAACAGTTCTCTGTTGTTCTAACAGTGGTGCTGGAACAACAGTTCTCTGTTATTGTTCTAACAGTGGTGCTGGAACAACAGTTCTCTGTTACTGTTCTAACAGTGGTGCTGGAACAACAGTTTTCTGTTATTGTTCTAACAGTGGTGCTGGAACAACAGTTCTCTGTTGTTTTAACAGTGGTGCTGGAACAACAGTTCTCTGTTGTTCTAACAGTGGTGCTGGAACAACAGTTCTCTGTTGTTCTAACAGTGGTGCTGGAACAACAGTTCTTTGTTATTGTTCTAACAGTGGTGCTGGAACAACAGTTCTCTGTTGTTCTAACAGTGGTGCTGGAACAACAGTTCTTTGTTATTGTTCTAACAGTGGTGCTGGAACAACAGTTCTCTGTTATTGTTCTAACAGTGGTGCTGGAACAACAGTTCTCTGTTGTTCTAACAGTGGTGCTGGAACAACAGTTCTCTGTTATTGTTCTAACAGTGGTGCTGGAACAACAGTTCTCTGTTGTTCTAACAGTGGTGCTGGAACAACAGTTCTCTGTTGTTCTAACAGTGGTGCTGGAACAACAGTTCTCTGTTGTTCTAACAGTGGTGCTGGAACAACAGTTCTCTGTTGTTCTAACAGTGGTGCTGGAACAACAGTTCTCTGTTATTGTTCTAACAGTGGTGCTGGAACAACAGTTCTCTGTTCTAACAGTGGTGCTGGAACAACAGTTCTCTGTTGCTCTAACAGTGGTGCTGGAACAGTTCTCTGTTGTTCTAACAGTGGTGCTGGAACAACAGTTCTCTGTTATTGTTCTAACAGTGGTGCTGGAACAACAGTTCTCTGTTCTAACAGTGGTGCTGGAACAACAGTTCTCTGTTATTGTTCTAACAGTGGTGCTGGAACAACAGTTCTCTGTTGTTCTAACAGTGGTGCTGGAACAACAGTTCTCTGTTGTTCTAACAGTGGTGCTGGAACAACAGTTCTCTGTTGTTCTAACAGTGGTGCTGGAACAACAGTTCTCTGTTGTTCTAACAGTGGTGCTGGAACAACAGTTCTCTGTTATTGTTCTAACAGTGGTGCTGGAACAACAGTTCTCTGTTGTTCTAACAGTGGTGCTGGAACAACAGTTCTCTGTTATTGTTCTAACAGTGGTGCTGGAACAACAGTTCTCTGTTGTTCTAACAGTGGTGCTGGAACAACAGTTCTCTGTTGCTCTAACAGTGGTGCTGGAACAACAGTTCTCTGTTGTTCTAACAGTGGTGCTGGAACAACAGTTCTCTGTTGTTCTAACAGTGGTGCTGGAACAACAGTTCTCTGTTGTTCTAACAGTGGTGCTGGAACAACAGTTCTCTGTTGTTCTAACAGTGGTGCTGGAACAACAGTTCTCTGATATTGTTCTAACAGTGGTGCTGGAACAACAGTTCTTTGTTGTTCTAACAGTGGTGCTGGAACAACAGTTCTCTGTTGTTCTAACAGTGGTGCTGGAACAACAGTTCTCTGTTATTGTTCTAACAGTGGTGCTGGAACAGCAGTTCTCTGTTACTGTTCTAACAGTGGAGCTGGAAAAACAGTTCTCTATTATTGTTCCAGTTTCTGACTGGAAAAGTCATGGACGTCTTATTTGATACAGTTTTACTGTTTAAATTCGTCAGTGTTGCTGGAGGTTAATACTCTTACATTACTGTCAGTGTTGCTGGAGGTTAATATTTTTACATTACTGACTCCGTCAGTGTTGCTGGAGATTAATACTCTTACATTACTGACTGCCAGTGTTGCTGGAGGTTAATACTCTTACATTACTGACTCCGTCAGTGTTGCTGGAGGTCAATGCTCTCATATTACTGACTGTCAGTGTTGCTGGAGGTTAATATTCTTACATTACTGACTCCGTCAGTGTTGCTGGAGGTTAATACTCTTACATTACTGACTGTCAGTGTTGCTGGAGGTTAATACTCTTACATTACTGACTCCGTCAGTGTTGCTGGAGGTTAATACTCTTACATTACTGACTCCGTCAGTGTTGCTGGAGGTTAATACTCTTACATTACTGACTGTCAGTGTTGCTGGAGGTTAATACTCTTACATTACTGACTCTGTCAGTGTTGCTGGAGGTTAATACTCTCACATTACTGATTTTGTCAGTGTTGCTGGAGGTTAATACTCTTACATTACTGACTGCCAGTGTTGCTCGAGGTTAATACTCTTACATTACTGACTCCGTCAGTGTTGCTGGAGGTTAATACTCTTACATTACTGTCAGTGTTGCTGGAGGTTAATACTCTCACATTACTGACTCCGTCAGTGTTGCTGGAGGTTAATACTCTTACATTACTGTCAGTGTTGCTGGAGGTTAATACTCTCACATTACTGACTCCGTCAGTGTTGCTGGAGGTTAATACTCTTACATTACTGACTGTCAGTGTTGCTGGAGGTTAATACTCTTACATTACTGACTCCGTCAGTGTTGCTGGAGGTTAATACTCTTACATTACTGACTGTCAGTGTTGCTGGAGGTTAATACTCTTACATTACTGACTGTCAGTGTTGCTGGAGGTTAATACTCTTACATTACTGACTCCATAGTGCTGCTGACTCCATCAGTACTGCTGTAGGAACACTGTTCCTGGAAGAACACACTCCCTCAGTGCTACTGGAGGAACACTGTTCCTGGAAGAACACACTCCCTCAGTGCTACTAGTGAATGTTCCTGGAACAACACACTACCTCAGCGCTACTGTAGCAACACACTACCTTGATGCTACTAGAGAAACAATGTTCCTGGAACAACACACTACCTCAGTGCTACTGTAGCAACACACTACCTTGGTGCTACTAGAGAAACAATGTTTCTGGAACAACACACTACCTCAGTGCTACTGTAGCAACACACTACCTTGATGCTACTAGACAAACAATGTTCCTGGAACAACACACTACCTCAGTGCTACTGTAGCAACACACTACCTTGGTGCTACTAGAGAAACAATGTTCCTGGAACAACACACTACCTCAGTGCTACTGTAGCAACACACTACCTTGATGCTTCTAGAGAAACACAGTGTTCCTACACTCCCACTACTATTCCACACTGTTACTCTCTCGGTGCTGAAAATCACGAACGAGGCAAGAAATGAAAATCATATTTCTGAACTAGGTCCCCCCTCATTCAGTTTACCTTCCATCTGAAGTGCCTGGAATCAGGCAAAGGGCATGGAAAATCCTACTTTAGAGTGGCTTATATTTTCCTCGCTAATTATAACATCTTAAAATTACGCCTCTAGTTTAAAAATGCCTCACGAGTAAGTGTAGTAAGTTGAATGTTGATGCATAAGAGACTCGTGCAACTATTGCAACTTCCCATGCCACGAGTGGGGTTAGAACCCGCGGTCAGAGAGTCATAAAACTCCAGACCGTCGCCTTAGTCACTGGACCAGCTGGCTACGAAAAGATTCATCCAACTAGGTAAATTTCTACACCATAGGAAGGTTAACATAGGCCACCACTGTGACCACAAATGCAAGTTTGTACAGACGAATCTCCAGCTAACATGCCCGTGACGAACTTTAGCTAAAGCCGGTCTTAAGCTTTACGACTCTCTGACCGCGGGTTCTAACCCCACCCGTGGTATGGTTTGTTTGCAATCGAGTCATTACGATTTCGTTACTCATCAACCTGCCGGTATTTTATAGTATTTTCAAGTTGAATGTTATCTGATACACAGATAACACGTAAGTAGGAGAGAGAAGCTTATGGCGACGTCTCGGTTACACAAGTCACACTAACACACGAAGGTAAGGGAGCCAATGTATATATGACTGGGGATACAGTTTTTTTTTTAACAAAGAATTGACAAAAAAAAGTGTGATTAACGCACACACACACACACACACACACACACACACACACACACACACACACACACACACACACACACACACACACACACGTAGTGTAGTGGGTCACAAGCGCCAGGCTCCGAGAATCTTAGTGCTTTTAGGGCGTGTTTTAGCAGCTAGAAGCAACCAGTGTTAGTGACAACGTCAGTGAACAACCCTACAAGTGATAACCAAAGTATTAGCAAAAAAAATAAAGTAAAGGCGAGAGAAAGCCTGAAATTATACAACAAAATTTCAAAGTGCCAGTTCGTTGAGGCCTAGTTGGCACTTGTTGCCACACTGTTACAAATATACAAAGTACAAAGCGAGTGACTAAAGAGAAAAGACAAAAAAGAATTAAGAGAGGTTGGCTAACGAGAAACTGTGATGTAGCACACAGCGTGAACAAGCTAGCCAGAAAGGGGATATATATATATATATATATATATATATATATATATATATATATATATATATATACATATATATACATATATACATATATATACATATATACATATATACATTATTTTTTTTTTATCACACCGGCCGATTCCCACCAAGGCAGGGTGGCCCGAAAAAGAAAAACTTTCACCATCATTCACTCCATCACTGTCTTGCCAGAAGGGTGCTTTACACTACAGTTTTTAAACTGCAACATTAACACCCCTCCTTCAGAGTGCAGGCACTGTACTTCCCATCTCCAGGACTCAAGTCCGGCCTGCCGGTTTCCCTGAATCCCTTCATAAATGTTACTTTGCTCACACTCCAACAGCACGTCAAGTATTAAAAACCATTTGTCTCCATTCACTCCTATCAAACACGCTCACGCATGCCTGCTGGAAGTCCAAGCCCCTCGCACACAAAACCTCCTTTACCCCCTCCCTCCAACCCTTCCTAGGCCGACCCCTACCCCGCCTTCCTTCCACTACAGACTGATACACTCTTGAAGTCATTCTGTTTCGCTCCATTCTCTCTACATGTCCGAACCACCTCAACAACCCTTCCTCAGCCCTCTGGACAACAGTTTTGGTAATCCCGCACCTCCTCCTAACTTCCAAACTACGAATTCTCTGCATTATATTCACACCACACATTGCCCTCAGACATGACATCTCCACTGCCTCCAGCCTTCTCCTCGCTGCAACATTCATCACCCACGCTTCACACCCATATAAGAGCGTTGGTAAAACTATACTCTCATACATTCCCCTCTTTGCCTCCAAGGACAAAGTTCTTTGTCTCCACAGACTCCTAAGTGCACCACTCACTCTTTTTCCCTCATCAATTCTATGATTCACCTCATCTTTCATAGACCCATCCGCTGACACGTCCACTCCCAAATATCTGAATACGTTCACCTCCTCCATACTCTCTCCCTCCAATCTGATATTCAATCTTTCATCACCTAATCTTTTTGTTATCCTCATAACCTTACTCTTTCCTGTATTCACCTTTAATTTTCTTCTTTTGCACACCCTACCAAATTCATCCACCAATCTCTGCAACTTCTCTTCAGAATCTCCCAAGAGCACAGTGTCATCAGCAAAGAGCAGCTGTGACAACTCCCACTTTGTGTGTGATTCTTTATCTTTTAACTCCACGCCTCTTGCCAAGACCCTCGCATTTACTTCTCTTACAACCCCATCTATAAATATATTAAACAACCACGGTGACATCACACATCCTTGTCTAAGGCCTACTTTTACTGGGAAAAAATTTCCCTCTTTCCTACATACTCTAACTTGAGCCTCACTATCCTCGTAAAAACTCTTCACTGCTTTCAGTAACCTACCTCCTACACCATACACTTGCAACATCTGCCACATTGCCCCCCTATCCACCCTGTCATACGCCTTTTCCAAATCCATAAATGCCACAAAGACCTCTTTAGCCTTATCTAAATACTGTTCACTTATATGTTTCACTGTAAACACCTGGTCCACACACCCCCTACCTTTCCTAAAGCCTCCTTGTTCATCTGCTATCCTATTCTCCGTCTTACTCTTAATTCTTTCAATTATAACTCTACCATACACTTTACCAGGTACACTCAACAGACTTATCCCCCTATAATTTTTGCACTCTCTTTTATCCCCTTTGCCTTTATACAAAGGAACTATGCATGCTCTCTGCCAATCCCTAGGTACCTTACCCTCTTCCATACATTTATTAAATAATTGCACCAACCACTCCAAAACTATATCCCCACCTGCTTTTAACATTTCTATCTTTATCCCATCAATCCCGGCTGCCTTACCCCCTTTCATTTTACCTACTGCCTCACGAACTTCCCCCACACTCACAACTGGCTCTTCCTCACTCCTACAAGATGTTATTCCTCCTTGCCCTATACACGAAATCACAGCTTCCCTATCTTCATCAACATTTAACAATTCCTCAAAATATTCCTTCCA
>NC_091387.1:10333618-10382753 GCF_038502225.1 Cherax quadricarinatus
AACTGCAGGAGGCCAAGAGAGGAGTACGAAGAAAACAACAGGGTGATGGTGGACACACTGGCTGAGGTGGCAAGAAGAGCTCACTCGAGCAGAGCAAAGTTACTGGTAATGGGCGATTTCAACCACAGGGAGATCGACTGGGAAAACCTGGAGCCACATGGGGGTCCCGAAACATGGAGAGCCAAGATGATGGATGTGGTACTTGAAAACCTCATGCATCAACATGTCAGGGACACAACCAGAGAGAGAGGGGAGGATGAGCCAGCAAGACTGGATCTTGTGTTCACCCTGAGCAGTTCAGACATTGAGGACATCACTTACGAGAGGCCCCTTGGAGCTAGCGATCATGTGGTTCTGAGTTTTGACTATATAGTAGAGTTACAAGTGGAGAAAGTAACAGGAACTGAAGGGGACAGGGCAAACTATAAAAGGGGGGACTACACAGGTATGAGAAACTTCCTGCAGGAGGTTCAGTGGGACAGAGAAATGGTAGGAAAATCAGTAAACGAGATGATGGAATATGTGGCAACAAAGTGCAAGGAGGCAGAGGAAAGTTTTGTTCTCAAGGGGAAACAGAAATAATAGGAAGACCAAAACGAGTCCTTGGTTTACCCGAAGGTGTAGGGAGGCAAAAACTAAGTGCAACAGAGAATGGAAAAGGTACAGGAGGCATAGGACCCAGGAAAACAAGGAGATTAGTAGAAGAGCCAGAAACGAGTATGCACAGATAAGGAGGGAGGCCCAGCGACAGTATGAAAACGACATAGCATCGAAAGTCAAATCTGACCCGAAACTGCTGTATAGCCACATTAGGAGGAAGACAACAGTCAAGGACCAGGTGATAAGGCTGAGGAAAGAAGGTGGAGAACTCACAAGAAACGATCAAGAGGTATGTGAGGAGCTCAACACGAGATTTAAGGAAGTATTTACAGTAGAGACAGGAAGGACTCTGGGGGGACAGACCAGATGGGGACACCAGCAAGGAATACACCAACAAGTGTTGGACGACATACATACAGATGAGGAGGAGGTGAAGAAACTGCTAAGGGACATCGATACCTCAAAGGCAATGGGACCGGACAACATCTCCCCGTGGGTCCTTAGAGAGGGAGCAGATATGTTGTGCATACCACTTACCACAATCTTCAACACATCCCTGGAAACTGGGCAACTACCTGAGGTATGGAAGACGGCAAATGTAGTTCCCATTTTTAAAAAAGGAGACAGAAAAGAGGCACTAAACTATAGACCTGTGTCATTGATGTGTATAGTATGCAAAATTATGGAGAAGATTATCAGGAGGAGAGTGGTGGAGCACCTGGAACGGAACAGGAGTATAAATGCCAACCAGCACGGATTCACGGAAGGCAAATCCTGTGTCACAAACCTTCTGGAGTTTTATGATAAAATAACAGAAGTAAGACACGAGAGAGAGGGGTGGGTTGATTGCATCTTCTTGGACTGCAAGAAGGCCTTTGACACAGTTCCTCACAAGAGATTAGTGCAGAAGCTAGAGCATCAGGCGCATATAACAGGAAGGGCACTGCAATGGATCAGAGAATACCTGACAGGGAGGCAACAACGAGTCATGGTACGTAATGATGTATCACAGTGGGCACCTGTGACGAGCGGGGTCCCACAGGGGTCGGTCCTAGGACCAGTGCTATTTTTGGTATATGTGAACGACATGACGGAAGGGTTAGACTCAGAAGTGTCCCTGTTTGCAGATGATGTGAAGTTAATGAGAATTAAATCTGATGAGGACCAGGCAGGAATTCAAAGAGACCTGGACAGACTGGACACCTGGTCCAGCAAATGGCTTCTCGAATTTAATCCTGCCAAATGCAAAGTCATGAAGATAGGGGAAGGGCACAGAAGACCACAGACAGAGTATAGGCTAGGTGGCCAAAGACTGCAAACCTCACTCAAGGAGAAAGATCTTGGGGTGAGTATAACACCGAGCATGTCTCCGGAAGCACACATGAATCAGATAACTGCTGCAGCATATGGGCGCCTGGCAAACCTGAGAACAGCATTCCGATACCTTAGTAAGGAATCATTCAAGACACTGCACACCGTGTATGTCAGGCCCATACTGGAGTATGCAGCACCTGTTTGGAACCCGCACTTGATAAAGCACGTCAAGAAACTAGAGAAAGTACAAAGGTTTGCGACAAGGTTAGTTCCAGAGCTAAGGGAAATGTCCTATGAAGAAAGATTAAGGGAAATCGGCCTGACGACACTGGAGGACAGGAGGGTCAGGGGAGACATGATAACGACATATAAAATACTGCGTGGAATAGACAAGGTGGACAAAGACAGGATGTTCCAGGGAGGGGACACAAAAAGAAGAGGCCACAATTGGAAGTTGAAGACACAAATGAGTCAGAGAGATAGTAGGAAGTATTTCTTCAGTCATAGAGTTATAAGGCAGTGGAATAGCCTAGAAAATGACGTAGTGGAGGCAGGAACCATACACAGTTTTAAGACGAGGTTTGATAAAGCTCATGGAGCGGGGAGAGAGAGGGCCTAGTAGCAACCGGTGAAGAGGCGGGGCCAGGAGCTAGGACTCGACCCCTGCAACCACAAATAGGTGAGTACACACACACACACACACACATGTACAGTATGCAAAGTCATGGAGATTATCAGAAGTGTGGTGGAGCACCTAGATAGGAACAAGCTCATACATGACAACCCGCGCGGTTTCAGGGAAGGGAAATCCTGTGTCTCAAATGTACTGGAGTTTTACAAGGTGATGGAAGACACGAGAGAGAAAGGGGTGGGTAGATTGCATTTTCTTGGACTGGAAGAGGCTAGAGGATCAGACACCTATAACAGGAAAAGCACTGTAATGGATCAGAGAATATCTGACAGAGACAACAAAGTCGTGGTACGTGACGAGGTATCACAGTGGGCGCCTGTGACGAGCGGGGTGCCACAAGGGTCAGTCCTAGGACCGATGCTGTTTCTGGTATACGTGAATGACATGACGGAAGGAATAGACTCAGAAGTGTCACAGTTTGCAGACATTGTGAAGCTAATGAGAATTTAAACGGATGAAGATTAAGCAGGATTACAAGGGATCTGGACAGGCTCCAGTCCTGGTTCAATAACTGGCTCCTGGAGTTCAACCCCACCAAGTGTAAAGTCATGAATATTGGGGAAGGGCAAAGAAGACCGCAGAGTACAGGCTAGGGAGCCAAAGACTACAAACCTCACTCATGGAAAAGGATCTTGGGGTGAGTATAACACCGAGCACATCTCCTGAGGTGCACATCAACCAAATAACTGCTGTAGCATATGGGTGCCTTGCAAACCTCAGAATAGCGTTCAAGACTCTATACACCGTGTACGTCAGGCCCATACTGGAGTATGCAGCACCAGTTTGGAACCCACACCTGGTCAAGCACGTCAAGAAATTAGAGAAAGTGCAAAGATTTGCATAAGATTAATCCTAGAGGTATGGGGGTATGTCCTACGAGGAGAGGTTAAGGAAAATCGTCCTGACCACACTGGAGGACAGGAGGGACAGGGTGGAACATGATAATGACATATAAAATACAGAGAGTAATTGACAAGGTAGATAAGGACAGAATATTTCAGAGATGGGACACAGCAACAAGGGGACACAACAACAAGGGGACACAGCAACAAGGGGACACAGCAACAAGGGGACACAGCAACAAGGGGACACAGCAACAAGGGGACACAGCAACAAGGGGACACAGCAACAAGGGGACACAGCAACAAGGGGAAACAACAACAAGGGGACACAGCAACAAGGGGACACAGCAACAAGGGGACACAGCAACAAGGAGACACAACTGGAAGATGAAAACTCGGATGAGTCACAGAGATTTTAGGAAGTATTTCTTCAGTCATAGAGTTGTCAGGCAGCGAAACACTCCAGAGAGATGTAGTGGAGGCAGGATCCACACATAGCTTTAAGAGGCGGTATGATAAAGCTCACTGAGCAGGGAGAGAGTGGACATAGTGGCGACCAGCGAAGAGGCTGGGCCAGGAGCTATGACTCGACCCCTGCAACCACAGATAACTACCCTTTTCCTTTCACTGTTTCCTGGACGTCACTAACCACTACTGTTACTCAACAGTGACCTATCGAGGAACCACATCCAGCACCTGAGGAACGGCACTTTCAAGCACCTGTGGCGCCTCCGCATCCTAATTCTTAGTGATAACAACTTGACAACTCTAACAGAGGGCGCCTTCCACGGCCTCCATAACCTCCGCACCTTGTGAGTACCTGTGTTATCTTCACACCTTGTGAGTACCTGTGTTATCTTCACACCTTGTGAGTACCTGTGTTATCTTCACACCTTGTGAGTACCTGTGTTATCTTCACACCTTGTGAGTACCTGTGTTATCTTCACACCTTGTGAGTACCTGTGTTATCTTCACACCTTGTGAGTACCTGTGTTATCTTCACATCTTGTGAGTACCATGTTATCTTCACACCTTGTGAGTACCTGTGTTATCTTCACATCTTGTGAGTACCATGTTATCTTTCACACCTTGAGTACCTACATGCTATCTTCACATCTTGTGAGCACCTCCATGTTATCTTTCACACTCAGTGAAGATAACTATTTTATATCAAGAGATACAAACAAGAATATCAACAGCATTAAATTCCACAAATTAGTAAATACATGTAAGATCCTTGGGATCCAGGTTAATATTAGGTTTATCTGCCTCTTTGTAGACAGGATTGACTCCAGAGAGCCTTGTGTCTCCAGAGAGCCGTGTCTCCAGAGAGCCTAGTGTCTCCAGAGCGCCTTGTGTCTCCAGAGTGCCTTGTGTCTCCAGAGCGCCTTGTCTCTCCAGAGAGCCTTGTGTCTCCAGAGAGCCTTGTGTCTCCAGAGCGCCTTGTGTCTCCAGAGTGCCTTGTGTCTCCAGAGCGCCTTGTCTCTCCAGAGAGCCTTGTGTCTCCAGAGAGCCTTGTGTCTCCAGAGCGCCTTGTCTCTCCAGAGAGCCTTGTGTCTCCAGAGAGCCTTGTGTCTCCAGAGAGCCTTGTGTCTCCAGAGAGCCTTGTCTCTCCAGAGAGCCGTGTCTCTCCAGAGAGCCGTGTCTCCAGAGAGCCTTGTGCCTCTAGAGAGCCTTGTGTCTCCAGAGAGCTGTGTCTCCAGAGAGCCTTGTGTCTCCAGAGAGCCTTGTCTCTCCAGAGAGCCTTGTGTCTCCAGAGAGCCTTGTCTCTCCAGAGAGCCTTGTGTCTCCAGAGCTCCTTGTGCCTCTAGAGCGCCTTGTGTCTCCAGAGAGCCTTGTGTCTCCAGAGAGCCTTGTCTCCAGAGCGCCTTGTGTCTCCAGAGAGCCTTGTGTCTCCAGAGAGCCTAGTGTCTCCAGAGAGCCTTGCGTCTCCAGAGCGCCTTGTGTCTCCAGAGCGCCTTGTGTCTCCAGAGTGCCTTGTGTCTCCAGAGCGCCTTGTCTCTCCAGAGAGCCTTGTGTCTCTAGAGAGCCCTGTGTCTCCAGAGAGCCTTGTGTCTCCAGAGAGCCTTGTGTCTCCAGAGAGCCTTGTGTCTCCAGAGAGCCTTGTGCCTCTAGAGAGCCTTGTGTCTCCAGAGCCGTGTCTCCAGAGAGCCTTGTGTCTCCAGAGAGCCTTGTGTCTCCAGAGAGCCTTGTGTCTCCAGAGAGCCTTGTGTCTCCAGAGCACCTTGTGCCTCTAGAGCGCCTTGTGTCTCCAGAGAGCCTTGTGTCTCCAGAGAGCCTTGTGTCTCCAGAGAGCCTTGTGTCTCCAGAGAGCCTTGTGTCTCCAGAGAGCCTTGTGTCTCCAGAGAGCCTTGTGTCTCCAGAGAGCCTTGTGTCTCCAGAGAGCCTTGTGTCTCCAGAGAGCCTTGTGTCTCCAGAGCGCCTTGTGTCTCCAGAGTGCCTTGTGTCTCCAGAGTGCCTTGTGTCTCCAGAGTGCCTTGTGTCTCCAGAGCGCCTTGTGTCTCCAGAGAGCCTTGTGTCTCCAGAGAGCCGTGTCTCCAGAGAACCTTGTGTCTCCAGAGCGCCTTGTCTCCAGAGCGCCTTGTGTCTCCAGAGCGAATTGTGCCTCTAGAGAGCCGTGTGTCTCCAGAGAGCCTTGTGTCTCCAGAGAGCCTTGTGTCTCCACAGCGCCTTGTGTCTCCACAGCGCCTTGTGTCTCCACAGCGCCTTGTGTCTCCACAGCGCCTTGTGTCTCCAGAGAGCTTTGTGTCTCCAGAGAGCCTTGTGTCTCCAGAGAGCCTTGTGTCTCCAGAGCGCCTTGTGTCTCTAGAGAGCCGTGTCTCCAGAGAGCCTTGTGTCTCCAGAGAGCCTTGTGTCTCCAGAGAGCCTTGTGTCTCCAGAGCGCCTTGTGCCTCTAGAGAGCCTTCTGTCTCCAGAGAGCCTTGTGTCTCCATAGCGCCTTGTCTCCCCAGAGAGCCTTGTGTCTCCAGAGAGCCGTGTCTCCAGAGGGCCGTGTGTCTGCAGAGAGCCTTGTGTCTCCAGAGAGCCTTGTGTCTCCAGAGAGCCTTGTGTCTCCAGAGAGCCTTGTGTCTCCAGAGAGTCTTGTGTCTCCAGAGAGCCTTGTGTCTCCAGAGAGCCTTGTGTCTCCAGAGAGCCTTGTCTCTCCAGAGAGCCGTGTCTCTCCAGAGAGCCGTGTCTCCAGAGAGCCTTGTGCCTCTAGAGAGCCTTGTGTCTCCAGAGAGCTGTGTCTCCAGAGAGCCTTGTGTCTCCAGAGAGCCTTGTCTCTCCAGAGAGCCTTGTGTCTCCAGAGAGCCTCGTCTCTCCAGAGAGCCTTGTGTCTCCAGAGCTCCTTGTGCCTCTAGAGCGCCTTGTGTCTCCAGAGAGCCTTGTGTCTCCAGAGAGCCTTGCGTCTCCAGAGAGCCTTGTGTCTCCAGAGAGCCTTGTGTCTCCAGAGAGCCTTGCGTCTCCAGAGCGCCTTGTGTCTCCAGAGCGCCTTGTGTCTCCAGAGTGCCTTGTGTCTCCAGAGCGCCTTGTCTCTCCAGCGAGCCTTGTGTCTCTAGAGAGCCCTGTGTCTCCAGAGAGCCTTGTGTCTCCAGAGAGCCTTGTGTCTCCAGAGAGCCGTGTCTCCAGAGAGCCTTGTGTCTCCAGAGAGCCTTGTGTCTCCAGAGCACCTTGTGCCTCTAGAGCGCCTTGTGTCTCCAGAGAGCCTTGTGTCTCCAGAGAGCCTTGTGTCTCCAGAGAGCCTTGTGTCTCCAGAGAGCCTTGTGTCTCCAGAGAGCCTTGTGTCTCCAGAGCGCCTTGTGTCTCCAGAGTGCCTTGTGTCTCCAGAGTGCCTTGTGTCTCCAGAGTGCCTTGTGTCTCCAGAGAGCCTTGTGTCTCCAGAGAGCCGTGTCTCCAGAGAACCTTGTGTCTCCAGAGCGCCTTGTCTCCAGAGCGCCTTGTGTCTCCAGAGCGAATTGTGCCTCTAGAGAGCCGTGTGTCTCCAGAGAGCCTTGTGTCTCCAGAGAGCCTTGTGTCTCCACAGCGCCTTGTGTCTCCACAGCGCCTTGTGTCTCCAGAGCGCCTTGTGTCTCCAGAG
This sequence comes from Cherax quadricarinatus, assembly GCF_038502225.1. Lineage (NCBI taxonomy): Eukaryota > Metazoa > Arthropoda > Malacostraca > Decapoda > Parastacidae > Cherax > Cherax quadricarinatus. The sequence goes on from NC_091387.1 coordinate 10,341,123, forward strand.
AGCTTTGTGTCTCCAGAGAGCCTTGTGTCTCCAGAGAGCCTTGTGTCTCCAGAGCGCCTTGTGTCTCTAGAGAGCCGTGTCTCCAGAGAGCCTTGTGTCTCCAGAGAGCCTTGTGTCTCCAGAGAGCCTTGTGTCTCCAGAGCGCCTTGTGCCTCTAGAGAGCCTTCTGTCTCCAGAGAGCCTTGTGTCTCCATAGCGCCTTGTCTCCCCAGAGAGCCTTGTGTCTCCAGAGAGCCGTGTCTCCAGAGGGCCCTGTGTCTGCAGAGAGCCTTGTGTCTCCAGAGAGCCTTGTGTCTCCAGAGGGCCGTGTGTCTCCAGAGGGCCGTGTGTCTCCAGAGAGCCTTGTGTCTCCAGAGAGCCTTGTGTCTCCAGAGAGCCTTGTGTCTCCAGAGAGCCTTGTGTCTCCAGAGAGCCTTGTGTCTCCAGAGAGCCTTGTGTCTCCAGAGAGTCTTGTGTCTCCAGAGAGCCTTGTGTCTCCAGAGAGCCTTGTGTCTCCAGAGAGCCTTGTGTCTCCAGAGAGCCTTGTGTCTCCAGAGAGCCGTGTCTCCAGAGAGCCTTGTGTCTCCAGAGAGCCGTGTCTCCAGAGAGCCTTGTGTCTCCAGAGCGCCGTGTCTCCAGAGAGCCGTGTGTCTTCAGAGAGCCGTGTGTCTGATCAACCAGGCTGTTATATATAAGGTGCAGAGTCAGGTGGAGGATGTTTGTTAGGTTGGATCTGAGACGGACCTGCACAGGACTCTCCATACCTGATCAAGCACGTCAAGAAATTAGAGGAAGTGCAAAGGTTTGCGAGAAGGTTAGTTCCAGAGCTAAGGGGAATGTCCTACGAAGAAAGGTTAAAGGAAATCGGCCTGACGACACTGGAGGACAGGAGGGTTAGAGGAGACATGAGATCAACATACAAAATACTGCGTGGAATAGACAAGGTGGACAGAGACAGGATGTTCCAGAGATGGGACACAGAAACAAGAGGTCACAATTGGAAGTTGAAGACTCTGATTAATCAAAGGGATGTTAGGAAGTATTTCTTCCGTCATAAGGTTGTCAGGAAGTGGAATAGTCTGGGAAGTGATGTAGTGGAGGCAGAAACCAAACATAGCTTTAAGACGAGGTATGATAATGCTCATGGAGTAGGGAGAGGACCTAGTAGCTTCAGTGAAGAGACGGCACCAGGAGCAGAGTCTCGACCCCTGCAACCACAATTAGGGGAGTACTATATACACCCATCTACTCTGTCCTCATGTAGATCTATTTGTAACTTGATAAAGTCCACTGTATGGGCGAAACGTAGTTAATAAATGATCACATTATACTGCACTCATGTCTCAGTTTCAAGTCAGTAAGTGTACACACCGTCTGATGTCTCCTGGTGGCAGGAAACGTAGTTCTTATATTTTTCCAAAGTTCTGATATAATTTTTTGACAGTTGACTATAATAAAAACTAAGCTCTAAACCCGCCTGGGTCACAGTGCTGCTTTGAGAGTTGAACTAAAGTATCTGGGTCTCCCGTGGATGGTTATATCCAATTCTTGATCATCTTTGGACTGTTGAACTATAGCTCATGGTGCCTTTGAAGGAGTTGAGCTATAGCTCATGGTGCCTTTGAAGGAGTTGAGCTACAGCTCATGGGTTAATAGGCCTCTTGCGTGTATTAAAATATATCAATTGTATACAATACCGAGAGGAAGAATTAAAACATGTGGAAAGTCTACTCAATACCTACTCGTATACTGAGGGACTCATTACCTCATCTTCGGGCGGGGTTAGAACCCGCGATCAGAGTCACGTTAGCCACTGGGCCCAGTGGCTAACGCGTCGGTCTGGAGTTTTATGACTCTCTGACCGCGGGTTCTAACCCCGCCCGTGGTATGGTTTGTTTACAATCGTGTCATTACGATTTCGTGAGTCAGTTACTTCTACAGTCTTTGTTTTATGTTCTTGTATTGATAAAGCCAGTGGAGGGCGAAACATCTGCAAACTAAAGACACCCAGATATTGCACATGTTTTTAATAATTTTGAATTAGAGTTTTTTGAAACCGAAATTGAAATGTTTATTTCTCTGTAAAGATAACAATGTGTGGTTTACATACAAATTTTAGTTACAAAGAAGACCACCAGGATGCCTAGGCATCACTGCCTGGGCATCACTGCCTGGGCATCACTGCCTAGGCATTTCGGGTTAAAGATAAGGAATACAGGAAACATCTTTCCAGGATGGTGCCATGTCTAACACAAAACGTAAATTGTCCACAACTTATCCTGATATCTGATTCTTCATGACGCTATGGATCCTCTCAGTGGAAATGCTATTACTAAATAATACTTCATCTAGCACTACCAACACGTTTCAACACAGTTCTCCAAGTTACTAATAAACTTTCTTGTTATTTTCCTCACCGCAGACATCTTAACGGTAACCAGATTGGATCACTCAGCTCCGTGGCATTCTACGGTCTTGGTGCCTTACCCACACTGTAAGTAACGTTGTTACAGTGTTTTAGATGTTATTCTAGGTGCCTTACCCACACTGTAAGTAACGTTGTTACAGTGTTTTAGATGTTATTCTAGGTGCCTTACCCACACTGTAAGTAACGTTGTTACAGTGTTTTAGATGTCATTCTAGGTGCCTTACCCACACTGTAAGTAACGTTGTTACAGTGTTTAAGATGTCATTCTAGGTTCCTTACCCACACTGTAAGTAACGTTGTTACAGTGTTTTAGATGTCATTCTAGGTGCCTTACCCACACTGTAAGTAACGTTGTTACAGTGTTTTAGATGTCATTCTAGGTGCCTTACCCACACTGTAAGTAACGTTGTTACAGTGTTTTAGATGTCATTCTAGGTGCCTTACCCACACTGTAAGTAACGTTGTTACAGTGTTTTAGATGTCATTCTAGGTGCCTTACCCACACTGTAAGTAACGTTGTTACAGTGTTTTAGATGTTATTCTAGGTGCCTTACCCACACTGTAAGTAACGTTGTTACAGTGTTTTAGATGTTATTCTAGGTGCCTTACCCACACTGTAAGTAACGTTGTTACAGTGTTTTAGATGTTATTCTAGGTGCCTTACCCACACTGTAAGTAACGTTGTTACAGTGTTTTAGATGTCATTCTAGGTGCCTTACCCACACTGTAAGTAACGTTGTTACAGTGTTTTAGATGTCATTCTAGGTGCCTTACCCACACTGTAAGTAACGTTGTTACAGTGTTTTAGATGTCATTCTAGGTGCCTTACCCACACTGTAAGTAACGTTGTTACAGTGTTTTAGATGTTATTCTAGGTGCCTTACCCACACTGTAAGTAACGTTGTTACAGTGTTTTAGATGTTATTCTAGGTGCCTTACCCACACTGTAAGTAACGTTGTTACAGTGTTTTAGATGTTATTCTAGGTGCCTTACCCACACTGTAAGTAACGTTGTTACAGTGTTTTAGATGTCATTCTAGGTGCCTTACCCACACTGTAAGTAACGTTGTTACAGTGTTTTAGATGTTATTCTAGGTGCCTTACCCACACTGTAAGTAACGTTGTTACAGTGTTTTAGATGTTATTCTAGGTGCCTTACCCACACTGTAAGTAACGTTGTTACAGTGTTTTAGATGTCATTCTAGGTGCCTTACCCACACTGTAAGTAACGTCGTTACAGTGTTTTAGATGTCATTCTAGGTGCCTTACCCACACTGTAAGTAACGTCGTTACAGTGTTTTAGATGTCATTCTAGGTGCCTTACCCACACTGTAAGTAACGTTGTTACAGTGTTTTAGATGTTATTCTAGGTGCCTTACCCACACTGTAAGTAACGTTGTTACAGTGTTTTAGATGTTATTCTAGGTGCCTTACCCACACTCTAAGTAACGTCGTTACAGTATTTCTGACTAACATTATGTTTCATGCATCACATTAGGGTCTAAATGCCTTACCCACACTAAGTAACATAGCTCAAGTGTTCCTGAATTTAACACTGATAAATCATTCTATTTTCTAGGCACCTCACTGTTGCTACGTAACGTAGCAACAGCGTTCCTAAAGGTAACATTGCTTTTCATGTGCTATTTTCTTAAAAAAATTGTAATGGTTGGTTTCATAACGGGATGATAATCCCATTGGGCGCCTTAACAAACATTGAGTATTTATATTGATAGACGTAATACTGATAGACATAATATTGATAGACGTAATATTGATAGACGTAATATTGATAGACGTAATATTGATAGACGTAATATTGAGACATAATATTGATAGACGTACACAAATAACCCGCACATAAAAGAGAAGCTACGACGACGTTTCGGTCCGACTTGGACCTTTGTCAATGGTCCAAGTCGGACCGAAACGTCGTCGTAAGCTTCTCTCTTTTATGTGCGGGTTATTTGTGTATCGTTCCAGTCACGGTATTGTGCCTTTTTGTTATTTATTGATAGACGTAATATTGATAGACGTAATACTGATAGACATAATATTGATAGACATAATATTGATAGACATAATATTGATAGACATAATATTGATAGACATAATATTGATAGACATAATATTGATAGACATAATATTGATAGACATAATACTGATAGACGTAATATTGATAGACGTAATACTGATAGACATAACATTGATAGACATAATATTGATAAACGTAATATTGATAGACGTAATATTGATAGACGTAATATTGATAGACGTAATATTTATAAGGAGATTATTTGGTGTAACTGGTAGCGGGGAGTAAATGATACGTCTTCGGAGGCTTCTTACTTTGTTAAGTCGTGGTGGGAACACAGGCTTGTGTGTTGTGCCCATGGCCCGGGAGGGCCATGCCCACGAGGGAGAGCTAGTAGGCCTTCTGTCTTGCTGCCAGGCCGCTGTCAGAGTGAGAGTGTGTGGGACCAGCTTCCCACAGACTTGGACAGGCCCAGAGGACAGCACCTTAGTGGTGCAAAATATGAACTAAGCTGGCAGACAGCATGGCTGTCTGTGCAGACAGTACAGGCTGTCTACATGCGCTTGGCCACGTACCTCGCGTCGCGACAATACTGGTGGTAAAAAAAACTCGGTCTCTCTCATAGGAACTGGACACAGAACACAAAATAAAAACATATATATACATATGGACATGGAAAAAAAAAACTTCCTACAGGGAGGGAAGAAAAAAGCATGTGGGGTGTGCTAAACATTGTGGTCATAGGCAGTGAACGTCGATGGGCATCACTGCATGCCTTCCTGCATCTGGACAGATACTGCAGCACGGGAGACATCGCTGCGGCTGAGCTGTGATGTAACAGGGTATGGTCTCCTCTGGAACGGTGAAGCAGTCATCGTAGGAGTCGCTGCAGGTTTTCACTCAACCTGGGGCACGACATGCTGGTGCCCTCGAGTGAGGCGTCGACAAAACTCGGCAACTGGGCAGGACTTCTGGCAAGCGACTCAGGAGGACACTTCTCGACTGGTACTGTCGCTGGGCTGTCACTGCCAGCTAGCGTGGAGCAAGTTGTGGAGCGAGTCGTGGCAGAGACGACTGGGCGAAACATCTGGGAGTCGTAACATACACCAGACTGCAGTGAGCGAGCTAGCAGTCAAAGTGACATCATCTTTGTGCAGGCTGCTCACTGAAGCTTGTGACACGAGGCTGACGCAGCGCCTGCCGACAGGGCTAACTGCGGCTTGACGAGTGTCATTCTCTCGGCAGTTGGAGTTATAGCAGAGGTTAGTCTAAGCATCCCCAGATTTGTTTCTCTACGTATAACTGCACTCTGAAGGTCTGGAGGTGAAGTGAAACAAATCTCAATCGTAGCAGGTACGATTCTGCAGAACATCAAGAGCGACGAGCATGAAAGCTTTCTGTACAAGAGGGCTCGGTCACTCGGGGGCTGAGTAAATCAGCTGTCGAACGCATTGGTCACACGGGTGACTTAACACAGTGGTGCTACTCAGGTCTGGCTCAGACCTCACTGGACACACGGAAACTACACACACCCGTTGTACTTGCGGTACACTAACATTTGAGAACACTGACTGAGAGGAATTAATTAACACACATATATCTTCTCTCAATCTTCTCGACAATACTGAAATAATTACTAAAAACACTCGATGTGACATCATGTGATGTCAGGCGTGATGTCACGAGGTGACGTCAGCAGCACTGACGTCAGCAGACATCTCGAGGTGACGTCAGGCAGACATGACGTCATGAAGTCGGGCAGCATCGTCGGTGACGTCAATGTGATGCGGGCAGCAGACCACAGCATGTGGCCTGGGGCATCTGGTAAGTCATGTGGCTTGTAGATCTACATGCCTTAGTGATCTACGTGGCATGCTGATCTACGTGGCATGCTGATCCACATAGCTTCGAGTGGCCTCGGGCACTCGGATACACAGCTCTGGCAATGAATTCACATGGAAAACAGCAGAAAACACAGCAGAGGGAGTGAGCAGTTGTGAGTGTATGTAGACAGGTGAGCGTGAGTAGGGCGAGCATGGGCAAGGTGAGAGGAACGGCCACTTCCTCCTCCTCCTCCCCCACCCACAAACACGTGGAGCTCACACGGGACAGAAATCACCACAAAACTCACCTCTGGCTTGCTGAAACAGCTGTGCTGAGCTGAACAACAGCAACATACAAGTGACGCTGAACACGTGACTTGAGAAACAGCGTGGGACACTGTAGCGTGGGGTCACTGGGACGCCACTTACAATTCTCGAAGAAATTCGGTAAATTTCGGCTGGATCCTGCTTGTACTTGTGTCTGTATGCTGAAACGTACAGACACGACATCAGGATAACTCGTTGAGAGACAGATGCTTCTTTCATGGGGTGATGAAGTGAAGATGACTTCATACCTCTTCCTTCCTCTCTCCGGGCAAACAACTACTGCGACCACCGCTTCCCACCATTTATAACCGTTTTTTTTTTTTTTGGTGTTCTGGTAGCGGGGAGTAAATGATACATCTTCAGAGGCTTCTTACTTTATTGTTAAGTCCTGGTGGGTACACAGGTTTGTGTGTTGTGCCCATGGCCCGGGAGGGCCATCCCACGAGAGAGCTAGTAGGCCTTCTGTCTTGCTGCCAGGCCGCTGTGAGAGTGAGTGTGGGACCAGCTTCCCACAGACTTGGACAGGCCCAGAGGGCAGCACCTTAGTGGCACGAAATATGAACTAAGCTGGCAGACAGCATGACTGTCTGTGCAGACAGTACAGGCTGTCTACATACTGATAGACGTAATATTGATAGACGTAATATTGATAGACGTAATATTGATAGACGTACTACTGATAGGCGTAATAGGTTTTCACAATATGTTACTTAGAGAGAAGGCGAATATTTTCTGAAAGCAGCAGTTGCAATACAGTTACTCTAATCTGACGTGTAATTAAGGGATCATGTTGAAGAATGGGATACGTGTGCAACATTTGGCAACAATGGATTCTTCAATCCAATACAGAGAAAAGCGATAGATAAGGGACTGATTACTTCAAACTATTACTCATCTCCCACCGTTCTTCTCTGTACTGGACTAGAGAGAGAGAAGCTTACTATAAAGTTTCGGTTCAACTTGGACCATTTACAAAGTCACAATAGCTGTGACTTTGTAAATGGTCAAATAGACGAAGCCTGGTCTCAGACCAGGCCGCGAGGGCATTGACCCAAAATCCATCTCCAGGTATACTCCAGGTATACCGAAACGTTGTAAGCATTTCTTTCACCTATGTGAGGATTTGTATAGTCTGAGACTACAGGGTGAACTGGCGTCGTAGCGGCGAGTTAGTAGCAATGCAGGATAGGGTAAACTCACGTAGACTAAACTGTAGTTTTAAGAACATAAGAACATTAGAAAGAATGAACACTGCAACAGGCCTACTGACCCATGCGGAGCAGGTTCATCCCCCCCCGGATTAGCCCAATGACCCACCCAGTCTGGTCACCTCCACTCAAGGAAGGAGCACTGTACCAGACTCAGCAGCACAAGCTAGTCACGTCCAACTCACACCCACCCACACCCACTCATGTATTTATCTAACCTTTCTGGTTGTGGGTTACACCAGGAAAACAGGAGTGAGGGCAGCTAGTGTCACTGTGCATCTGTTAGTTGAAAAACCATACCACAGGTGGGGATTGAACCCGCGATCAGAGAGTCTCAAAACTCCAGACCGTCACGTTAGACACTGGACCAGCTAGCCACAATAAGATTCGTCCAACTAGGTATATTTCTACACCATAGGAAGGTTAGCATAGGCCACCACTGACCACAAATGCAAGTTTTTACAGACGAATCTTCAGCTAGCGTGGGCGTGACGAACTCTAGCTCAAGTCCCCTCAATGCCGTCAACATGACTCACGAAATCGTAATGACACGCGGGTTCAATCCCGCCCGTGGTATGGTTTGTTTGCAATCGTGTCATTACGATTTCGTGAGTCATCTGTTAGTTGAGTCGACAACTGAGAGTCCCTGTTGACAGTTTCGAACTTTATAACACTAATTATGTTATAGGTACAATAGGACTTCCATATCCATGGATTCGGTATCCGCTGTTTAACTTATCCACTGTTTACAATGGCCCAAAAATAACCCTTAATTATGCCTACTAAAGGTCCCAAATTGCAAAATTATTGATGTTGACAGTTGTTCAAAGCCTAAGAAAAGCTGTGAAATGTTTCCCGTCTGTGAAAAGCTGATAAACCTAGGCTTATTTTACATAATTTATGAATTAAACTATCATAGGTATGTAAATGAAAATTGACTTATATATATTGGGTTTGCTACTATCCACGGTTTCAGTTATCCACGGTTTCAGTTATCCACGGTTTCAGTTATCCACAGTTTCAGTTATCCACGGTTTCAGTTATCCACAGTTTCAGTTATCCATGGTTTCAGTTATCCACGGTTTCAGTTATCCACAGTTTCAGTTATCCACAGTTTCAGTTATCCACAGTTTCAGTTATCCACAGTTTCAGTTATCCATGGTTTCAGTTATCCACAGTTTCAGTTATCCACAATTTCAGTTATCCACAGTTTCACTTACCCACGGTTTCACTTATCCACGATTTCACTTATCCACGGTTTCACTTATCCACGGTAGGTCTGGGAAGGTATCCCCTACAGATACAGGGACGAGCACCTTACTGGTCGTCAAAGCTACTGAAGAATAATACCTACAAGCAACTTCACATATTTGAAAAGACAACGTCAGCTGTCAGTGACTCAGGTGTTGATGTTTACTCAATGGTTGATTTTCCTTCGCTAGTTCATCTGATGTTGGGGAGGATAGATAGGGTAGCAATGCATTTTGAGAGGTGATTAAGTGTTCCTGATGCATCTAATCCGACTGCAAATTAAGCTGCAATTTATCGTCTTCAAGGAGAAATGTTTAGGACACTTTCTAAAGAAACCAGGGAACGGGTGGGGTTTGAACCCATGGCGAGTCGTAAAATTCCTTTTATGTTAGGCAAAATATTAAATATGTAACTAATGTGACATTATACTGTGGCAAAGTTGCCCTCTCGAGAAGCTTTGTGAAATAATTACGGCTTGACAAAGCTCCTGGAGAGCGAAACGTTGCCACAATAAAATGCCGCAATAGTTGCACTTGTTCCCTTTTATGTAACATATTGTCGGTAATTCTTTATTCAGGTATACACAAATAGTTACATAGATCATCATACATAGCAGCAAATGTGTAGAGAACCTAAGATAACCCAAAGAGTCAGAGTGACTTTTGGATTGTAGAAGACTGGGAAATATTGCCTGAGTCAGCTCTAGAAGGGACAGGCATCTGGAAGGGACAGGCATCTGGAAGGGACAGGCATCTGGAAGGGACAGGCATCTGGAAGGGACAGGCATCTGGAAGGGACAGGCATCTGGAAGGGACAGGCATCTGGAAGGGACAGGCATCTGGAAGGGACAGGCATCTGGAAGGGACAGGCATCTGGAAGGGACAGGCATCTGGAAGGGACAGGCATCTGGAAAGGACAGGCATCTGGAAGGGACAGGCATCTGGAAAGGACAGGCATCTGGAAGGGACAGGCATCTGGAAGGGACAGGCATCTGGAAGGGACAGGCATCTGGAAGGGACAGGCATCTGGAAGGGACAGGCATCTGGAAAGGACAGGCATCTGGAACGGACAGGCATCTGGAAGGGACAGGCATCTGGAAAGGACAGGCATCTGGAAGGGACAGGCATCTGTAAAGGACAGGCATTTGGAAGGGACAGGCATCTGGAAGGGACAGGCATCTGGAAGGGACAGGCATCTGGAAGGGACAGGCATCTGGAAAGGACAGGCATCTGGAAGGGACAGGCATCTGGAAGGGACAGGCATCTGGAAAGGACAGGCATCTGGAAGGGACAGGCATCTGGAAGGGACAGGCATCTGGAAGGGACAGGCATCTGGAAGGGACAGGCATCTGGAAGGGACAGGCATCTGGAAGGGACAGGCATCTGGAAAGGACAGGCATCTGGAAGGGACAGGCATCTGGAAAGGACAGGCATCTGGAAGGGACAGGCATCTGGAAGGGACAGGCATCTGGAAGGTAAATACAAGGCATCAAACTTAAGAATCACAGTGGAAATAATTCACTTTGACTTTCTTTGGTTATCGTAGGTAATTTACACGTGTTACTATATATGATAATTATCAAAAAAAATGTGTAAATTTGATGTAAATTTTATTTATATTTTTGACTTCCAAAACTAGCCAAAAATATTGAAATATAGCCATTTTTGGGTCAAAAATTCACCCAGTAAGACACAAAATCAGGAACAAATTGTTTTATAATGTAATCTACGCAGCTGTAATTATTTATACCTGTACCCAAATAAACTTGCTTACACATTAAACGTCACCATACCGAGATTGTAGCTTTCTGGGGTCGGATTTTTTCCCTAGAGTATCAGGTCGATGGTGTTGGAACCGAGAGGAGTGCCAAGAAGAGTACAGTCAACTAGATCATTGTTCTCCAGGCAAAGTGACAGTAGTCTGGTCAGTGATCAAATGGTAGTTTGGTCAGTGATCAAATGGTAGTTTGGTCAGTGATCAAATGGTAGTTTGGTCAGTGATCAAATGGTAGTTTGGTCAGTGATCAAATGGTAGTTTGGTCAGTGATCAAATGGTAGTTTGGTCAGTGATCAAATGGTAGTTTGGTCAGTGATCAAATGGTAGTTTGGTCAGTGATCAAATGGTAGTTTGGTCAGTGATCAAATGGGGTACCACTTCGTATTTGATGGGATTCGGGTATATTCTTTGATTCATACCACGATTACTTATTTTCATGTCCTCTAGCAAGACTACATGACATACCAAGATATCTTACTGATGAAGATTAGATACCAGATATACTAAGCAAATTTCCTAAATCTGTTTGTAACAGATACAGTGGAACCTCAAATATCGAACTTTCTTCGGTCCAGAAGGCTGTTCGAGTGCCTTTACCGAATGAATTTATTCCCATCAGGAATAACGTAAATTAGATTAGTCCATTTCAGACCCTCAAAAATACACTTACATAATTGGTCGTGTTGGGAGCAGTTCGATTTTTGAGGTTCCACTGTGCTTGAACTGTAAATATAAATCCAGATGTACTCTTGTAAACCCTTTTGGGCCTAATTCTTAGGCCTACTGTGTATCCATATGGTCTTGCACTACCGTCCACAGGATGGATATGGGTGAACAATAAACTAGCCATTTCGGTGGCAAAATCTAAAATTTAGCGCTAACTAGCGCTAATTTAGCGCTAACTAGCGAGCCATCTCTCAAGAACGAAACATTGAGACTCTGTGGCGCTGACTAGCGAGCCATCTCTCAAGAACGAAACATTGAGACACTGTGGCGCTGACTAGCGAGCCATCTCTCAAGAACGAAACATCGAGACTGTGGCGCTGACTAGCGAACCATCTCTCAAGAACGAAACATCGAGACTCTGTGGCGCTGACTAGCGAACCATCTCTCAAGAACGAAACATCGAGCACACAGAACCTTCCTACGAGTTCCTGAACGACTAGGCAGAAATGGAACTGGGCAAAAAGATCACCCTGCTGAAAGCCTTCACGCCTTTGAGATGCCACTAACATGCTTCGAATAATTGACAGACAGGACAGGTAAAATTGATGACTGGTATGTAGTTTACCATCCTTTTTGACTACAACAAAGGCGCATGCAAAAAGCCACTATGTATGCAAATAAATCGCAGTGGGTGGAATACACTAGCCTCCATTTGCGAATTGTGTGTGTATATATATATGTGTGTTTGTGTGTGTGGGGGGAGGGGTTAATGTAACTGGTTTAAAGGAAATACAATACTGCTACTGACCGGGGATCGAACCCGTGACATTTACCCAGCCAGGAGAAAGTGTTACTAGCCCTGGATCCTGGTATTTTAGTCGCCTCTTACGACACACATGACTTAGTGAGGGATGATTTTTCTCCACTTCCCTATGGAATAATATATATATATATATATATATATATATATATATATATATATATATATATATATATATATATATATGCAAAACGACCACTGTGAAATAGAGAAATTCCAAGCGCTTTCGTGACTACTCACATTATCAAGGAACAACAATAAAAGTAATGCATCAAAGGAAGGCATATGAAGAGTCTAGACCTCACTATCACATCCGACAACAAAGTAACACCTGACGCGCGACTCATAAGAAAGGGAACACTGCAGCAGGCCCACTGCCCCAACTAGACACGTCCTTCACACAACCCACCAACAAACTATTCTACCCAAGAATTAAGAATTTTAAAATTTATTATTTGTCCAATGTATTATTAAATTCTTCCCAAATTCTATTAATTATAAATGTATCTAATTTATATAAACCAAATCAAATATTCCTATTATTGTCAAAGCTGCTTTTTATGAAACAAGATTCAATTCCTGTCAACCATGGACTTGCTTGATACAACTTTCTCAACTTTTTTAAAATCAATTGGATGATTAAAATCTCTCACATGAATAAATAGAGCATTGGAATCTTGTCCAGTTCTAATGCTATATTTATGTTGTTTTAATCTAAGTTCGAGGCTTTTACCAGTTTGACCGTAATAAACTTTATCGCAATTTTTACAAGTTATCTTATAGACACTTCCGTCAACATTTTGGGGGGAATTCTTTATTAAAAGTTTTTTTTACTGTAACAAGATTTTTGAATACAACTTTAATATTAAAAGTCTTAAGAAGAGAAGGCACATCAACCAAGTTTTCATGGTAAGGGAGAACCAACATATTTTTAGTTGAATAAGGCTGGTTGTCCCTTTTTGGATTGTAAAAAGTATTTCTAGCAGTTTTAAAATATTTATCAATTACGTTTCTTGGGTATTTCAAATCATTACCTATTTCATAAATTTTGGATATTTCCTCATCTATGAACTCTGGACAACGAATTCGTAAAGCTCTCAAAAACATTGATGAGAAAACAGACAGTTTAACTCTATCTTGATGAGAGGAATAATAGTGGACATAGGAACAGTTATTTGTAGGTTTTCTGTAAATTTTAAATTTGAATTCATTATTACCCTTAATAATTAAAACATTTAGAAAAGGCAATGAGTTATTTTCTTCAAACTCAACAGTAAAAGTTTAAAGAATGGGCTAAGCTATTTAATTTTCCTAGGAAATGGTGTATATCTACATTTTTGGGCATAAGACACAAAGTATCAACATATCTGAACCATTTAGCTCCATTAGGGAGGATTGTGTTAAGCAACCTTGTTTCAAAAAATTCCATGTAAAGGTTACTAAGAACAGGTGAAAGAGAATTTCCCATTGCCATACCAAACTTCTGAGTGTAAATTTATTATAATCAAAAAGAAGCGCTAAGCCACAAGGGCTATACAGCGCTGCAGGGTAGGAAAGGAAGCGAGGGTATTGGGCGGCAGAAGGGGGGAGGGATGATCAGTGGGTTACAGAAAACAGCGGGGCAGGGGATAGTGCAGGGGTGGGGCAGGGGATAGTGCAGGGGTGGGGCAGGGGATAGTGTGGGTGTGGGGCAGGGGATAGTGCGGGGGTGGGGCAGGGGATAGTGTGGGGGTGGGGCAGGGCATAGTGCGGGGGTAGAGGGTAGCAAGAGATTGAGGTAGAAAGGGCTGAAGGTATCAGAATTTGTGAAGTCAGTCAGTTGTCAAAAAGTCAATGAGAGAGTCCGGATGAAAGGTGGGTCCATCAGCGAGAAGGGAAGGTAAAGAGAGAGCAGCAGAGCGAAGACGACGATGGAGGTAAATTCTGCGTGCTCGTTGATAAAGTGGGCAGTCCAACAGAATGTGGCTGACTGATAATGGAGCCTGGCAATTCTCACAGAGAGGAGCAGGGCGCCTCTCCATGAGATATCCATGAGTAAGACGAGTATGGCCAATGTGAAGACGGGAGAGAGTAGTCTCCCAACCTCGACACTGGTGACAAGAAGACGGCCAGTAAACTATACTCGGTTTAATAGATTGAAGTTTGTTACCGAGCATAGTAGACCAACATTGTTGCCAATAGGTGTGAAGGTGGGTAGCTATTGCAGCAAAATAGTCCATAAATGGAATACCTCTATATGAAATTGGTAAGTCATGTACTGCTGACCACACAGCAGTGTCTGCCTGTTCATTGCCCTGTACGTCAACATGACCAGGGACCCAACAAAAAACAATATCTTTATGCTTGGTAAAGATGCAGCGTAGCCAAAGTTGGATACCGAGGACTAAGGCGTGAGGTGTATCAAATTTCTGTATAGCTTGTAAAGCACTAAGGGAGTCTGAGACAACCACAAATGAAGACACAGGCATAGATGCAATACGGATAAGTGATGCAAGAATGGCATACAATTCAGCAGTAAAAATACTAGCCGAAGATAGTAAATGCCCTTGTACTCATACGACGCTGTCCGGAAACATTGCTGCGAATCCTACGAATCCTACTCCATGAGAAGACTTAGAGCCATCTGTGTACACTGCAATGGCATGAGAATGAGAGTGAAAGTGGTCAAGAAAAAGAGAGCGGGAAGCGACCATAGACAGTTGGGCTTTCAAGCAAGGGAGTGAGAAAGAACAGACTCGAACAGCTGGAACTTCCCAGGGGGGTAGGGAAAAGTGAGATGCTACATGAACATATAAAGGTGGTAACTGAAGAGAAGACAAGAGCGAATGTAGGCGAAGAGAGAAGGGAAGGAGTAAACAGGGGCGACGAACAAATAAAGAATGTCTACTAATATCAGTGACCATTCTATAAATGGAAGGATTGCGGAGATCATGAGAGCGTAAATAGTAGCGAAGGCAATGGGCATCACGGCGATCGGATAAGGATGGAACATTCGCTTCTGCATAGAGGCTCTCAACAGGGGAAGAGCGAAAAGCACCAAGGCACAAACGTAATCCTTAGTGATGAATGGGGTTAAGGCTAGAAAGAGTAGCAGGAGAGGCTGCTGAATAGATCTGGTCACCATAATCAAGTTTCGATAAAATAAGGGTGGAATGTAGGCGAAGGAGAGTTCGACGATCAACTCCCCATGAAAGATGAGCAAGGGTTTTAAGAAGGTTCAGTCGGCTGTGACAAGTTGCCTTCAGAGAGGTTATGTGAGGTTTCCAGGATAACCTTAACCTACGGTCAAAGAGGAGGCCTAGAAACTTGACTATCACGTTAAGGGATACGGGAGCCATAGAGGTACAAAGGATGATAGGAGATAACAGAGTGTCTAGTGAAAGTAATTTGGTGAGTTTTGGTGCTGGAAAATTTAAACCCATGTGTGGTGGCCCAATTAGAACCACGGTTGACCGCATGCTGGAGAGAAACCGTAATGAGGTGACAGTCAGCGCCTGCACAGGCAATAGTGAAGTCATCAACAGAGTGATGACCAAATATTGGATGGAAGACTAGAGGCCAAATCATTTATAGCAAGGAGAAAAAGTGTTGTGCTCAGAACACATCCCTGGGGGACACCTTCAGCTTGGATAAAGTCCGGGGAGAGCACATTATTAACCCGAACATGGAAATGCCTGTCATTTAAAAAGTTCTTAAGGAAGGATGGTAGATTGCCTGGGAGGCCTAAGGAGAGGGCTTGGGCCAAAATATTATACCTCCAAGTTGTGTCATATGCCTTCTCAAGGTCAAAAAATATGGCAATAACTGAGTGATTATTCGCAAAGGCATTACACACATACTAACATACATATCCAAGCATAGTAAGGGGTCTATGGTAGAACGTCCCTTACGAAAGCCATATTGAGGAGTGGAGAGACTGTTGTGTGTCTCTAAATACCACACTAAACGTCTATTTACCAGGCGTTCCATCACTTTGCAAACTGCACTGGTAAGAGCGATAGCACGATAGTGGGAGGCTTCATGTCCCGTAGTACCCGGTTTGCGGAAAAGGAGAACAATGGCAGATTTCCACAGCTGTGAAAGAACTCCATGTGACCAAATAAGATTAAAAAGGCGTTATAGGACTTCAATGACTGATGTAAATGTTGTAGCATACGAATATGAATGAATATGAATGTCGTCGGGCCCAGCTGCCGATGATCGGCAAGCTGAGTGTTGCCTCCAGTTCTTGAAGTGTAAAAGGCACATTATACTGTTCTTCTCTGAGAGAAGAAAAGTCCAAGGGTGCTAACTCTCTGGCAGACTTTGAGGAAAGAAATGAGGGGCATAGATGGAGTCCCTGAGAAATACGGACCAGATGATTGCCAATTTCATTGGCAACATCTAGTGGGTTTGCTATATCAACACCGGCAACCCGCAGAACAGGAGCCGGGTCAGGAGAATATTTACCACTCGGTTTTCGTACTTTTTTCCAGACTGCACTCATAGAGGAAGCAGAGGTGATGGTGGAGACATAATCTCGCCAGCAAGTGCATTTAGCATCACGGATGACACGGCGAGCGATCGCACGCTTCTGCTTAAAATCAAGAAGTCTCTCCGTGGTTCTATTGTACCGGTACCTGCCTCATGCAGCGCGTTTCATACATATGCACGAGCACAAGCAGGAGACCACCAAGGCACGCATTTCTGAGAATGCCTGTCCGAAGTTTGGGATATAGAATGAGAAGCTGCTGTTAAAACGGAGAACGAGAAGAGGTGTAAAAGCTCATCAATGGAGGGCGAAGAAGGAACCTCACTAAAAACAGTTAGTTGTGAGTAAAGGTTCTAATTTGCCTGATCAAATTGCCAGTGTAGGATACGAAGAGGTGGTGAATATGAAGGGGAAGTAAGAATGATTGGGAAATGATCACTGTCATGTAAATCCGGGAGAACAGACCAGGTGAAGTCTATTGCGGCGGAGGAAGAGCAGACTGAGAGATCAATGCAAGAGAGAGTGTGAGTCCGAGGATCAAAATGGGTGCGAGTACCTGTATTTAAAACATGGAGGGGGTGGGTGGCAAGAAAAGCCTCTAACTGAATGCCACAGGAATCACAGTGAGACCCCCCAGAGGAAATGATGGGCATTAAAATCGCCAAGTAACAGAAGCAGTGGTCTGAATGACGAAACAAGAAAGACAATATCCGGAATAGATAATGCCCGAGAAGGAGAGAGATATAAAGAACAGAGTGTATACCACCTATGTAAGTGGATATGGGCTGCTGTGTAATGTAGCGAAGTACGAACAAATAGCTGATGGTACGGAATATCAGTGCGGAGAAGAAGGGCACTTTCATTAAAGGTCCCATCAGGAAAAGGATCTGAAGAATACAATAAATTATAGCCTGAGATGGAATAGATAACAGCAGAGTGTAGTTTTGGTTCCTGTAAGCAAACACCAACAGGGAAAAACTGGGAGAGTAAAATCTGAAGCTCACCCCAATTACCCCTGAGGCCGCGTATATTACACTGTAAATAGGCCATGATTGGCAATGATAAAGATACCTGAAATCCGTAGGTAAGGGTTCCTACGGACTAGAGGGGTTAGAAAAGTCCACATGAGGAGGCAGTGGAAAACGTTCAAGCAGCGAAGGAAAGGTGCGCTGTACTGTGAAGAAAGGAGTTGCACAGATGGAGGAGAGGAGAGAGAAGGAACAGAGGGTAGATCAGTGTCCATTGATGGTTTGGTCTCTGCAATATATTCATAGATTGCTTCAAGTGTTTCCGAATTCAGAGACGCCGTATGGGAGACAATATTGGAGATGGTAGGGAGAGGATGAGTAAAGATTGAAACTGTAATGGACTGTACCAAGGTAGGGGGGCGAAAGGGTGGAGGGAACTGGAGAAGAAGCATGGAAGGGGACAGAAGGGGCAGAAACCTGGGTGGCAGAAGAGGAAGAAACTTGGGAGGGAACAGGGGGGGAAGGTACAGTGTGAGGAGGAGGGTGAACCTCTACACTTGTAACAGAGCCAGTGAGAGGGGAAGAACCAGGTATAGAGACAGGGAAGGTAAAATGAGGAGGTGGAAGAAGGGAAGGAGGGGTTAAAGGATCTTTTTTGACTTCTGAGAAGTAGAGGGACGATTGGGAGGAGGTGTCGTACGAGATCTCGTCGATACTGAGGCTTGTGAGGGAGAACACGAAGTGAGAACAGACTGAGGCATTGAAGTAGGGATGTCTGAGCCTAGGACAGCAAAGGAATTAGATACAGGAGTGACTATGGGAGAGGTAAACACAGAGGAGGCTGTAGAAGATGGGACCCCAGAAGTGGGGGGACGTTTTGAAACACGGGAATAAGAAACACGAGGTAGTCTGCCTTGGAGGCAGAGATGAGAAACTGCCATGGCATAAGGGAGACCTTCTGCCTCTTTGAGGTAACGGATTTCCCGCTCATTTAAGTAGACTTGGCAATGGCGAGAGTACGAAGGGTGAGTCTCATGACAATTAAGGCAAGAGGGAGGTCGATTCGTATTAGAATGGTCATCGGCACCACAGACTGGGCATTCAGCTATAGATCTGCAATATTTCGCTGGATGGCCAAATCGCCAGCAATTTCTACACTGTTGCGGTGTAGGGATCACCTTTCACTTGTAACCGATGTCCTGCTACATAAACTGAGGATGGGAGTTCACGACTGTCTAAAGTTAAATGAGCCACATTGCTAGGGTATCGTCTCCGCCCGCGGGCAGGAAGAACATAAGTGTCTACCTTGAGGATTGGGAGATCTTGGAGTTCCAGCTGTTCAAGAATGTCAGTGCCACATGTCTGTAAATTTTGTTGAACTATGGTATGGGGCAGAATGACTGTACCACTACAAGAATTGAGGGAATGATGTTTTTCAATAGTGACAGGAACAGTATCGATATGGGAAAGAAGAGAAAGATCATGAGCTTGGGTAGCATTCTGTACAGTGATGATGCGCGTACCGCTCTTAAGAGCATGAAAAGAAATATCTTTACCAACATGGCGTAGGAGTGCCTTGCCAATACTGTAGTCGGAAAGACAGGCTGTAGAGGAAGTCGGTCATAAAGTGAAGAATTTAGTTCATTGTGCATTCTGAAACTGAGCATGGAAAGGGAGTGCAGGACGTGTCGATCTTTTCTGAGAAGAACGAGAAGATGGAGAAGTATCATCAGCAGGTAGTTGTCGTTGGCATTTAAGTGTGGGACCAGAGTTGGTCCGACGTGGAATGGGGACGTGGAATGGGCCGGCGGTTCAAAAATTGCTGATTCAAAAATTGCTGCACCGTAGAGGGAGAGGGAGAGGCCGGAAGCATAGTCAAAGGAGAGCGGAGGTCAGATAAATCGAAGGAATCAGTCGAGACCTCAGTACCTGAAGCGGGCGAGGAAACAGCACCAGCAAGAGGTACCCAAAGACGAGGCGGGGTCAGAACGGGGTGTGGTATCAAGAAGGGGCCTGAGGGTAGCAGGTTCGTGGACTAGGGCTGCCATGGTTAGGGGGGACCGGGGAGGGATAGTTCCCAGGAGGAATGAAAGGGCCAGAAATCTCCCTCCAAGCCCAAGAGGACCTCAGCACCGCAAGTAGCGCAGATGCAGCATGGAACCCGAGCAATACCCTGTCCATCATGCCAGTAAACCAGCAATCCGGGATAGCAACCTCACATCTGCCGAGCTACCTCGGTGGATCCGCCACAAAGCATACCTCCTTCGGTTACCATCCCCGGAATCTGAAAGGTGGCTTCCAGAGATACACCCGTCGCCCGAGAGACACCCAAAGCCACCCTCCGGGATACCAGAGAGGGATCGGGACATCTCCAGGCAATCCAGATTTCACGGCAAACTATTCCACCGCCAAGAACCTCAACGGAATGGGATGGATGAACCCCGGTACCCTTTCCCCTACCTAGGAACTAGCGTGCCTTTGGGAAAAAATCCCAAAGGCCCAAAAGGAAGGGCAAAATGGAGGGGTGGGGAGGAGGAGGAAAGGAAAAAGGGGAGGAGAGGATAGGGAAGGGGGGTAATTAGGTTCGGTCTGAGGAAGGAGACCGACAGGTCTAATTCCTCAGACCAAGAGCCTCTTCACCAAAACAAGAAGCCCCCCTTGAAGAGGTCTGAGTGTAAAACTTATCATTAATTACAAATTTTACATCAACAATGTGAAGTTTAATAAGTTTAATGATGGTAGGAACTGGCAATGGTAAATCATAATTAACAAGTTCTTCAGATAAGAAACTTAGTAAATCATCAACAGGAACTTTCGTAAACAAGGAAGTAACATCAAAACTAACCATTTTAAAATCATTTAAGTCAGTCAAGGAGCTTAATTTATAAATTAAATGTGTTGTTTTTAACATTAAAATTAGAAATTTTGCCAACAATAGGGCTCAAAATGTCAACAAGCCATTTGGATAATTTATATGAAAGTGATCCTATGGAGGTAATAATTGATCTGACTGGATTCCCTGGTCTGTGTGTTTTTATTAGACCATACATGTAAGGTAAAGATGGATTAGTTCATCGCGTCAGGTGTTGCTTTATTGTGGGAGGTGATAGTGAGGTGATCACACCCTTTATATGCCTTCCTTTGATGCATTACTTTTATTGTTCCTTGATAATGTGAGTAGTCACGAAAGCGCTTGGAATTTCTCTATTCTTTCACAGTGGTTGTTTTGCATATTCTGAAATCACCTGTTTACTGTGATCTTATTGTATATATATATATATATATATATATATATATATATATATATATATATATATATATATATATATATATATGTCGTGCCGAATATGTAAAACTGGTCAATTAGCAAGAACTCATTTAAAATTAAGTCCTTTCTGAAATTTTCTCTTATACGTTTAAAGATATATTTTTTCATTAATGTTAATGTAAAAAATTGTAATTTTGCTCCAAAAGAATCTTAGAAAACTTACCTAACCTTATTATAACAAGAACAATTTATTTTAGCCTAATCCAACTAAATATATTTTAGATTTGTTTACAATAATTTAATACTAAACAAACACAGTGAAATATATTTTTTTCGTTAGGTTCAGAATGATTTTGACGAAATTATTGCATACACAAATTTTCACTTGTCCTATACGGCAAGATGAGCATTGCTATTTAGGCCAAGATCGCAAGTTTTGCCTATTCGGCACGACACATATATATATATATATATATATATATATATATATATATATATATATATATATATATATATATATATATATATATATATATATTTAATATGCTATAAAATCACAGTGAACATGTGATTTCCCTATATGCAAAACAATAATTGTGAGAAAATCGAGAACTTCCAAGCGCTTCCACAATTTCTCTTAATTCCTTGATAATGTTAGAAATCATGAAAGCGCCTGAAAGTTCACTAACACTTCAGCTTAACTTGAAAGTCAGGAAAACAACTAGACACTTTTTTATAAGGACAAGATAGATATTTTTTTCTATAAATTAAATTAATAACCACAAATCAACATTGTTGTGACAGTGAAAGAGTTATACTAACTAAATTATGTAAATTCTTCCTCTACATATGGAAAACTGGAACTGAAAAGTCCCCCAATAGATGGAGTGTATTTAGATTCTCAAAATGCATGTAAGATGACTGGATTAATAACTGACTTCACAAACAGGAAACAGCAGGTTATGCTAACGAAGTTTACCTGGAGTTTACCTGGAGAGAGTTCCGGGGGTCAACGCCCCCGCGGCCCGGTCTGTGACCAGGCCTCCTTAGGTCAGTGTCCCAGGATGCGACCCACACCAGTCGACTAACACCCAGGATGCGACCCACACCAGTCCACTAACACCCAGGATGCCACCCACACCAGTCCACTAACACCCAGGATGCGACCCACACCAGTCCACTAACACCCAGGATGCGACCCACACCAGTCGACTAACACCCAGGATGCGACCCACACCAGTCCACTAACACCCAGGATGCCACCCACACCAGTCCACTAACACCCAGGATGCGACCCACACCAGTCCACTAACACCCAGGATGCCACCCACACCAGTCCACTAACACCCAGGGTGCCACCCACACCAGTCCATTAACACCCAGGATGCGACCCCCACCAGTCGACTAACACCCAGGATGCCACCCACACCAGTCCACTAACACCCAGGATGCCACCCACACCAGTCCACTAACACCCAGGATGCCACCCACACCAGTCCACTAACACCCAGGGTGCCACCCACACCAGTCCATTAACACCCAGGATGCGACCCCCACCAGTCGACTAACACCCAGGATGCCACCCACACCAGTCCACTAACACCCAGGATGCGACCCACACCAGTCCACTAACACCCAGGATACGACCCACACCAGTCGACTAACACCCAGGATGCGACCCACACCAGTCCACTAACACCCAGGATGCGACCCACACCAGTCCACTAACACCCAGGATGCCACCCACACCAGTCCACTAACACCCAGGATGCCACCCACACCAGTCCACTAACACCCAGGATGCCACCCACACCAGTCCACTAACACCCAGGATGCCACCCACACCAGTCCACTAACACCCAGGATGCGACCCACACCAGTCGACTAACACCCAGGATGCCACCCACACCAGTCCACTAACACCCAGGATGCGACCCACACCAGTCGACTAACACCCAGGTACCCATTTTACTGATGGGGAACATAGACAACAGGTGGAAAGAAACACGTCTTTGTGCCAATCTTTCCACAATAGTCGTACGTGGTCTTGAAATAAACTTAAAAACTGCAAGATTCCTGGTTGTCCACCAAGACTGGGTATTTAGTTATATTTTATTTACCTTTTGGTTCATGGTCTTTAAGCTCCAAAATGTCCTGAAGAACCTTTGGAATGTAAGTTGTATATCTTCTCTATTATTACATCCAAAGGCACAAATAATCGTAAGAGAGACTCGGGTGATGTGAGATGTCTCACACATTTATGTGTGGCTATTGTATTTTATATGTACGGTATATGTAATGTAACTGTATGATTCTTATTGTAGTCAGCTGGTCCAGTTTACCTGGAGTTTACCTGGAGAGAGTTCCGGGGGTCAACGCCCCCGCGGCCCGGTCTGTGACCAGGCCTCCTTCAGTGGCTGACGCACTGGTCTGGAGTTTTACAACTCCCTCACCATGGGTTCAAACCCTCCCCGTACCGTGGATTGTAGACATGTGAACTGGTCAGTTTAACTTGACGTCCAATATCTCTGACATGACTGGAGTAGGTAACATGTGATTTTATATGCAAAAATGCAGTAGTTGATAGGAGTGGCCTGGTGGCCTGGTGGCCCGGTGGCCTGGTGGCCCGGTGGCCTGGTGGCTAAAGCTCCCGCTTCACACACGGAGGGCCCGGGTTCGATTCCCGGCGGGTGGAAACATTCGACACGTTTCCTTACACCTGTTGTCCTGTTCACCTAGCAACAAATAGGTACCTGGGTGTTAGTCGACTGGTGTGGGTGGCATCCTGGGGGACAAGATTAAGGACCACAATGGAAATAAGTTAGACAGTCCTCGATGACGCACTGACTTTCTTGGGTTATCCTGGGTGGCTAACCCTCCGGGGTTAAAAATCCGAACGAAATCTTATCTTATCTTATCTTAGTATACAGTGTTCCTGAACGAGGAACAGCAGAATGATGAAGAAAGTATTTTGTTGGGTATGAGGAATGCGAAAAATCTAGCCACTCAGAGGACTAGGACGCGACTATGTACCTTTGATGAATTCCGAGAGTCTACTCCTGTAACCTGGCCATAGTCAGGTTCGTCTGGTTGTTGCCTGCCTTCCACCCTTATCTGCCAATCTCTCCCACCACCCACACTCGCCATTCCCACCCACCACAATCACCATTCCACCACTCTTACCAAAACAAATACTCATCCTCCACCTTCACCCACCCATACCTTATCCAGCACTCTAGCAACCCATACTCACCCACCAGCCCCCACCCATACCTTATCCAGCACTCTAGCAACCCATACTCACCCACCAGCCCCCACCCATACCTTATCCAGCACTCTAGCAACCCATACTCACCCACCCGCCCCCACTCATACCTTATCCAGCACTCTAGCAACCCATACTCACCCACCAGCCCCCACCCATACCTTATCCAGCACTCTAGCAACCCATACTCACCCACCAGCCCCCACCCATACCTTATCCAGCACTCTAGCAACCCATACTCACCCACCCGCCCCCACTCATACCTTATCCAGCACTCTAGCAACCCATACTCACCCACCCGCCCCCACTCATACCATATCCAGCACTCTAGCAACCCATACTCACCCACCAGCCCCCACCCATACCTTATCCAGCACTCTAGCAACCCATACTCACCCACCCGCCCCCACCCATACCTTATCCAGCACTCTAGCAACCCATACTCACCCACCCGCCCCCACCCATACCTTATCCAGCACTCTAGCAACCCATACTCACCCACCCGCCCCCACCCATACCTTCTCCAGCACTCTAGCAACCCATACTCACCCACCCACCCCCACCCATACCTTATCCAGCACTCTAGCAACCCATACTCACCCACCCGCCCCCAAATACTACCTCACCCGGTTTCGTATAACTCTTCTTGCATTACCGCATTTCTCTGCTAATAAATTCCTAATTTATCTCAGCTGCCTCGGCCGGTTATAATACATCTAAATCCTGGTGTCTAAACGTATAAGCTTTCCATTATACCAAAACCTTAAGACTTTCCTTAAAGGAAAACTAAGAACAGAGATAATCCTACGACTTTCACGGGAGAAGCGGTAAACCAAGAAGGGTAGACCGTGAAACAAGTTAAATTTAAAGAAAAGTGGAACTCACAGAGGTAAACAATGAAAGAGGGGGAGTTACTGGTGTCTTAAGGAAAAGGTAAGACCACATACTGGCTTTATAGTCTTATTCGTTAAGAAACAAGACCTTCGTAGGGAAATAGCAAAGCCGCGAACAAAGGTAGACTTGGAGGTTAAGTAAACAAAGAGTGCAAGTCTTATAGTTAAGACTCGGATGTAAGAAAGAAAATAAGGTGGAGTGGTGAGTGAAGGTGGCAGGGAGGAGTGGTGAGCGAAGGTGGCAGGGAGGAGTGGTGAGCGAAGGTGGCAGGGTGGAGTGGTGAGTGAAGGTGGCAGGGAGGAGTGGTGAGTGAAGGTGGCAGGGAGGAGTGGTGAGTGAAGGTGGCAGGGAGGAGTGGCGAGTGAAGGTGGCAGGGAGGAGTGGTGAGTGAAGGTGGCAGGGTGGAGTGGTGAGTGAAGGTGGCAGGGTGGAGTGGTGAGTGAAGGTGGCAGGAAGGAGTGGCGAGTGAAGGTGGCAGGGTAGAGTGGTGAGGGAAGGTGGCAGGCAGGAGTGGTGAGTGAAGGTGGCAGGGTGGAGTGGTGAGTGAAGGTGGCAGGGAGGAGTGGTGAGTGAAGGTGGCAGGAAGGAGTGGCGAGTGAAGGTGGCAGGAAGGAGTGGTGAGTGAAGGTGGCAGGAAGGAGTGGTGAGTGAAGGTGGCAGGAAGGAGTGGTGAGTGAAGGTGGCAGGAAGGAGTGGTGAGTGAAGGTGGCAGGAAGGAGTGGCGAGTGAAGGTGGCAGGAAGGAGTGGTGAGTGAAGGTGGCAGGAAGGAGTGGCGAGTGAAGGTGGCAGGGTGGAGTGGTGAGTGAAGGTGGCAGGGTGGAGTGGTGAGTGAAGGTGGCAGGGAGGAGTGGTGAGTGAAGGTGGCAGGGTGGAGTGGTGAGTGAAGGTGGCAGGGAGGAGTGGTGAGTGAAGGTGGCAGGGTGGAGTGGTGAGTGAAGGTGGCAGGGAGGAGTGGTGAGTGAAGGTGGCAGGGAGTGGTGAGTGAAGGTGGCAGGGAGGAGTGGTGAGTGAAGGTGGCAGGGTGGAGTGGTGAGTGAAGGTGGCAGGGAGGAGTGGTGAGTGAAGGTGGCAGGGTGGAGTGGTGAGTGAAGGTGGCAGGGTGGAGTGGTGAGTGAAGGTGGCAGGGTGGAGTGGTGAGTGAAGGTGGCAGGGTGGAGTGGTGAGTGAAGGTGGCAGGGTGGAGTGGTGAGTGAAGGTGGCAGGGTGGAGTGGTGAGTGAAGGTGGCAGGGAGGAGTGGTGAGTGAAGGTGGCAGGGTGGAGTGGTGAGTGAAGGTGGCAGGGTGGAGTGGTGAGTGAAGGTGGCAGGGTGGAGTGGTGAGTGAAGGTGGCAGGGTGGAGTGGTGAGTGAAGGTGGCAGGGTGGAGTGGTGAGTGAAGGTGGCAGGGAGGAGTGGTGAGTGAAGGTGGCAGGGTGGAGTGGTGAGTGAAGGTGGCAGGGTGGAGTGGTGAGTGAAGGTGGCAGGGTGGAGTGGTGAGTGAAGGTGGCAGGGTGGAGTGGTGAGTGAAGGTGGCAGGGAGGAGTGGTGAGTGAAGGTGGCAGGGTGGAGTGGTGAGTGAAGGTGGCAGGGTGGAGTGGTGAGTGAAGGTGGCAGGGAGGAGTGGTGAGTGAAGGTGGCAGGGAGTGGTGAGTGAAGGTGGCATGGAGGAGTGGTGAGTGAAGGTGGCAGGGTGGAGTGGTGAGTGAAGGTGGCAGGGAGGAGTGGTGAGTGAAGGTGGCAGGGAGGAGTGGTGAGCGAAGGTGGCAGGGAGGAGTGGTGAGTGAAGGTGGCAGGGTGGAGTGGTGAGTGAAGGTGGCAGGGTGGAGTGGTGAGTGAAGGTGGCAGGGAGGAGTGGTGAGTGAAGGTGGCAGGGTGGAGTGGTGAGTGAAGGTGGCAGGGTGGAGTGGTGAGTGAAGGTGGCAGGGTGGAGTGGTGAGTGAAGGTGGCAGGGAAGAGTGGTGAGTGAAGGTGGCAGGGTGGAGTGGTGAGTGAAGGTGGCAGGGTGGAGTGGTGAGTGAAGGTGGCAGGGTGGAGTGGTGAGTGAAGGTGGCAGGGTGGAGTGGTGAGTGAAGGTGGCAGGGTGGAGTGGTGAGTGAAGGTGGCAGGGTGGAGTGGTGAGTGAAGGTGGCAGGGTGGAGTGGTGAGTGAAGGTGGCAGGGTGGAGTGGCGAGTGAAGGTGGCAGGGAGGAGTAGGGAGTGAAGGTGGCAAAAAGGAGTGGCAAGTGAAGGTGGCAGGAAGGAGTGGCGAGTGAAGGTGCCAGGAAGGAGTGGCGAGTGAAGGTGGCAGGGTGGAGTGGCGAGTGAAGGTGGCAGGAAGGAGTGGCGAGTGAAGGTGGCAGGGTGGAGTGGCGAGTGAAGGTGGCAGGAAGGAGTGGCGAGTGAAGGTGGCAGGGTGGAGTGGCGAGTGAAGGTGGCAGGAAGGAGTGGCGAGTGAAGGTGGCAGGGAGGAGTGGCGAGTGAAGGTGGCAGGGAGGAGTGGCGAGTGAAGGTGGCAGGGAGGAGTGGCGAGTGAAGGTGGCAGGAATGAGTGGCGAGTGAAGGTGGCAGGAATGAGTGGCGAGTGAAGGTGACAGGAAGGAGTGGCGAGTGAAGGTGGCAGGTTGGAGTAACGAGTGAAGGTGGCAGGGAGGAGTGGCGAGTGAAGGTGGCAGGGAGGAGTGGCGAGTAAAGGTGGCAGGAAGGAGTGGCGAGTGAAGGTGGCAGGAAGGAGTGGCGAGTGAAGGTGGCAGGAAGGAGTGGCGAGTGAAGGTGGCAGGAAGGAGTAGCGAGTGAAGGTGGCAGAGAGGAGTGGCGAGTGAAGGTGGCAGGGAGGAGTGGCGAGTAAAGGTGGCAGGTTGGAGTAACGAGTGAAGGTGGCAGGAATGAGTGGCGAGTGAAGGTGACAGGGTAGAGTGGCGAGTGAAGGTGGCAGGTTTGAGTAACGAGTGAAGGTGGCAGGGAGGAGTGGCGAGTGAAGGTGGCAGGGAGGAGTGGCGAGTGAAGGTAGCAGGGAGGAGTAGCGAGTGAAGGTGGCAGGAAGGAGTGGCGAGTGAAGGTGGCAGGAAGGAGTGGCGAGTGAAGGTGGTAGGAAGGAGTGGCGAGTGAAGGTGGCAGGAAGGAGTAGCGAGTGAAGGTGGCAGAGAGGAGTGGCGAGTGAAGGTGGCAGGGAGGAGTGGCGAGTAAAGGTGGCAGGAAGGAGTGGCGAGTGAAGGTGGCAGGAAGGAGTGGCGAGTGAAGGTGGAAGAGAGGAGTGGCGAGTGAAGGTGGCAGGAAGGAGTGGCGAGTGAAGGTGGCAGGTTGGAGTAACGAGTGAAGGTGGCAGGGAGGAGTGGCGAGTGAAGGTGGCAGGGAGGAGTGGCGAGTGAAGGTGGCAGAGAGTGGCGAGTGAAGGTGGCAGGGAGGATTGGCGAGTGAAGGTTGCAGGAAGGAGTGGCGAGTGAAGGTGTCAGGAAGGAGTGGCGAGTGAAAGTGGCGGGGAGGAGTGGCGAGTGAAAGTAGCGGGGAGGAGTGGCGAGTGAAAGTGGCGGGGAGGAGTGGCGAGTGAAAGTGGCGGGAAGGAGTGGCGAGTGAAGGTGGCAAGGAGTGGCGAGTGAAAGTGGCGGGGAGGAGTGGCGAGTGAAAGTGGCGGGAGGAGTGGCGAGTGAAAGTGGCAGGGAGGAGTGGCGAGTGAAAGTGGCGGGGAGGAGTGGCGAGTGAAAGTGGCAGGGAGGAGTGGCGAGTGAAGGTGGCGGGGAGGAGTGGCGAGTGAAAGTGGCAGGGAGGAGTGGCGAGTGAAAGTGGCGGGGAGGAGTGGCGAGTGAAAGTGGCGGGAGGAGTGGCGAGTGAAAGTGGCGTGGAGGAGTGGCGAGTGAAAGTGGCAGGGAGTGGTGAGTGAAAGTGGTGGGGAGGAGTGGCGAGTGAAGGTGGCGAGGAGAAGTGGCGAGTGAAAGTGGCGGGGAGGAGTGGCGAGTGAAGGTGGCGAGTGAAAGTGGCAGGGAGGAGTGGCGAGTGAAGGTGGCAGGGAGGAGTGGCGAGTGAAAATGGCAGGGAGGAGTGGCGAGTGAAGGTGGCGGGGAGGAGTGGCGAGTGAAAGTGGCCGGGAGGAGTGGCGAGTGAAAGTGGCAGGGAGGAGTGGCGAGTGAAGGTGGCGGGGAGGAGTGGCGAGTGAAAGTGGCCGGGAGGAGTGGCGAGTGAAGGTGGCAGGGAGGAGTGGCGAGTGAAGGTGGCAGGGAGGAGTGGCGAGTGAAGGTGGCCGGGAGGAGTGGCGAGTGAAAATGGCAGGGAGGAGTGGCGAGTGAAAGTGGCAGGGAGGAGTGGCGAGTGAAAGTGGCAGGGAGGAGTGGCGAGTGAAGGTGGCAGGGAGGAGTGGCGAGTGAAGGTGGCGGGGAGGAGTGGCGAGTGAAAGTGGCGGGGAGTGGCATCTGGGAGACCTACAAACTGGCCAATTAAAGCCACGCCAGAAAAATCGAAAATTTCTCGCTTTTAAAGCTAATTACAATGACTTTCCTTAAAAAATATTATGGTAGACGTTACGATTTTTGGCTCAACGTAACTTAAAAAGTCCTGCCTCTTAAAGGCTGCTGAACCTGCTCTCTAGTGGTAATATCATTTAACACTGAAAAAAGGCACTATATATATTAATATATATTAATATATATATATTAATATATATTAATAATAATGTATATACAATCTAGAATCCCCTTCACTACATCACCACCTAAATTCCAGTTCACATTTACTAACAGTATTGTGCTAGTGAGCTAAACAGAATATATAAACATTTGTAAACAGGGAGGCTCAATGACACCCCCCCCACCACCACCTTCTTCTGCCGGTCTGTCTACCAGCAGACAAAAAGACGCTATAGAGTACTCTCCTAAAACGTAAACAGGCCTCTGCACACTAGGACCTTACAGGTAAACATGAGGGCGCTTAAACTCACAAAACAAAAAAAACCCACCCCCACCTACCTACACCAGCGCTAAACCATGACGTCTTGTTCCAGCCGCCACTGTTCTTCTCGTACTGCCCCACAAACACCTCACCTCCTGTCTCCTGGCCACTCTGCCTGACCAGGAATAATACTCGTCCGGTTTCAGAACAAATCCGGAACAACGGCGCATTTTTTTTTTTAATATTAACTGCAGCACACTGAATAATGGTAGAAACCATTTTACTTGAATGTACCGATCATATATTCCATACATTTAATAGTTAAATGATCCATCTTAACCTTTAATTAGAGCAGCGGTGAGACCAAATAGATATTTCTCATAGCCGGCAGATCACCACATTCTTTACTCTGTTATTCCCTGTACAGACAACTAATTCTGACTACACTATCCTGATTACGCAATTAGAGACTGAGTCGAAAACTGCACATTAGTACTAGTGGAGTATCGCACAAATCGGTATTGGGTCCGATACTGTTTCTTGGAACGGCAGATCTGGAGTTAGTTTAAAATGTTCGTATTCACAGATAGTGTGTAATTGATGTGAATTAAAAGAAGACAGGAAAGGTACGAACGGACCTGGATAAACTATGGGATTAGGCTGGCACTCCAAGCATGTGATGCCTCTGTAATGTTGAGGTACAGTCCCTGGACCCATTTTGTGCCTCTGTAATGTTGAGGTACAGTCCCTGGACCCATTTTGTGCCTCAAATATTGAGGTATAGTCCCTGGACCCATTTTGTGCCTCAAATATTGAGGTACAGTCCCTGGACCCATTTTGTGCCTCAAATATTGAGGTATAGTCCCTGGACCCATTTTGTGCCTCTGCAATGTTGAGGTACAGTCCCTGGACCCATTTTGTGCCTCTGTAATGTTGAGGTACAGTCCCTGGACCCATTTTGTGCCTCTGTAATGTTGAGGTACAGTCCCTGGACCCATTTTGTGCCTCTGTAATGTTGAAGTACAGTCCCTGGACCCATTTTGTGCCTCTGTAATGTTGAAGTACAGTCCCTGGACCCATTTTGTGCCTCTGTAATGTTGAGGTACAGTCTCTGGACTCATTTTGTGCCTCTGTAATGTTGAGGTACAGTCTCTGGACCCATTTTGTGCCTCTGTAATGTTGAAGTACAGTCCCTGGACCCATTTTGTGCCTCTATAATGTTGAAGTACAGTCCCTGGACCCATTTTGTGCCTCTGTAATGTTGAAGTGCAGTCCCTGGACCCATTTTGTGCCTCTGTAATGTTGAAGTTCAGTCCCTGGACCCATTTTGTGCCTCTGTAATGTTGAAGTGCAGTCCCTGGACCCATTTTGTGCCTCTGTAATGTTGAAGTGCAGTCCCTGGACCCATTTTGTGCCTCTGTAATGTTGAAGTGCAGTCCCTGGACCCATTTTGTGCCTCTGTAATGTTGAAGTGCAGTCCCTGGACGCATTTTGTGCCTCTGTAATGTTGAAGTGCAGTCCCTGGACCCATTTTGTGCCTCTGTAATGTTGAAGTGCAGTCCCTGGACCCATTTTGTGCCTCTGTAATGTTGAAGTGCAGTCCCTGGACCCATTTTGTGCCTCTGTAATGTTGAAGTGCAGTCCCTGGACCCATTTTGTGCCTCTGTAATGTTGAAGTGCAGTCCCTGGACCCATTTTGTGCCTCTGTAATGTTGAAGTGCAGTCCCTGGACCCATTTTGTGCCTCTGTAATGTTGAAGTACAGTCCCTGGACCCATTTTGTGCCTCTGTAATCTTTTGACCACCACCCAAAGGATGGACATGAAGTGCATAATACAAATATTAAACTAACCTGTAAGATCCCTACGGTTTTAGCTCTCCTTAATAAATAAATAATACTCCATTGATCCGCACAGAGAAAAGGAAGCTTCGGTCTGACGTTTCGGTCTGACTTAATCACTGACAGTGTGACTTATAAATGGTCTAAGGCGGACCTAAATATCGTCCTAAGTCTCTCCTAATTGCGGGTTATTTGTGTATCTCAGTCACAGTTATTTTTTTTTTGTTCTTGATGTAATTATAGAAATAAGTAATAATAATAATAATAATAATAATAATAATAATAATAATAATAATAATAATAATAATAATAATAATAATAATAGTGTCATCCACAGTGACCTGAGTCATCAGCGTCTCAGCTATGTTTCTCCAAGAGCCTTTGTTGGCCTACGTAATCTTACCACACTGTAAGTCTTCTTGCTGTTATTCTCTCTCTCTCTCTCTCTCTCCCTCTCTCCTTCTCTCTCTCTTTCCCTCCCTCCCTCCCTCTCTCTCATTCCTTTTGCATGCATGGCCTCATTTGTCAAAGGATTTAGCCAAGTCAGCAATGGTCGAGCAGTTACACAAGGCAGGAGCGACCTGCTGTGAACCCATGTTGACCTGGGTTCTGCAATTACTGATTCCATCTGATTGGTTATCTGGATTAAAACCATTTCAAAAATCTTGATGTGGGATGTTAGGGTTATTGGTCTATAGTTTTTTGTCAATGCATTACTACCACACCTTTTGCAGTGGGGAAATATCAGTGTTATTAGAGACTGGATAACTCCAGTGATGGAGTGGATGAAAGTTTTTCTTTCTCAGGCCACCCTGCCTTGGTGGGAGACTGCCGATGCGTTAGTAAATAACTCCAGTGTTTCGGCTTCTTTTCCATTGAATATATGAGGAACATAAGGGTTTCTTGCAAATCTTGATGGATATGGAGTTGCACGAGTTGCAGAGTGCATGAGCATGCAATCAGTGAGTTCTTCGAAGTCAAGTGCGGGTAGAGTTAAATCAGTGATCAGAGAGATGTTTACCTGGAGTTTACCTGGAGAGAGTTCCGGGGGTCAACGCCACCGCGTTTTGTCTCAGTCATGAACTCATCTGGGTTGTTAGTCTCTCGACAGGCTTCTTATTTGTTTTTTGAGATCTCTCTCCATTCTTCACTTTTATACTGGTGGCCTGGTGGTTAACGCTCTGGCTTCACACGGTGAGGGCCTGGGTTCGATTCCCAGCCAGAGTAGAAACATTGGACGTGTTTCTTTCCACCTGTTGTCTATGTTCCCCATCAGTAAAATGGGTACCTGAGTGTTAGTCGACTGGTGTGGGTCGCATCCTGGGACACTGACCTAAGGAGGCCTGGTCACAGACCGGGCCGCGGGGGCGTTGACCCCCGGAACTCTCTCCAGATAAACTCTCCAGATACCCTCAGGTTTCTTCTAATGTGGCTGTGAAGCAGGTTTAATTCAGTTTTGTGTTCTCACCTATTTGTACTCGTCTGTTTGTGGTTGCAAGGATCAACTCTAGCTCCTGGCAGAGTCTCTTCACTGATCGCTACTAGGTCCTCTCTCTCCCTGCTAAATGAGCTTCATCAAACCTCGTCTTAAAACTGTGTGTAGTTCCAGACTCCACTACGTCAACTCAAAGACTAAAGAAATACTTCCTATCATCCCTGTGACTCAACTGAGTCTTCAACTTCCAATTGTGACCCCTTTTTTCTGTCCCCTCTCTGGAACATCCCCTCTCTATCCATCTTGTCAATTCCTCGCAGAATTTTATTTGTTATATCTCCCCCTATCCCTCCTGTTCTCCAGTGTCATCAGGCCGATTTCCCTTAACCTTTCTTCGTAGGACAATCCCTTTAGGTCTGGAACTAGCCTTCTTGCAAATCTTTGCACTTTCTCTAATCTCTTGAAGTGCATGGCCAGGTGGGGGTTCCAAACTGGTGCTGCATACTCCAGTATGGGCCTAACATACATGGTGTACATAGTCTTGAATGATTCCTTACTGAGGTTGAGGTATCGGAACTCTATTCTCAGATTTGCCAGGCGCCCATATGTTGCAGCAGTTATCTGGTTGATGTGTGCCTCAGGAGATGTGCTCGGTGTTATACTCACCCCAAGATCCTTTTCCTTGAGTGAGGTTTGTAGTCTCTGGCCTCCTAGACTGTACTCAGTCTATGGTCTGCTTTCCCCTTCCCCTATCTTCATGGCTTTGGTGGAGTTAAATTGCAGGAGCCAGTTGCTGTACCAGGCTTGTAGCCTGTCCAGGCCCTTTTAAAGTCCTGTCTGATCCTCATCCGATTTAATTCTCATTAACTTCACGTCATCTGCAAACAAGAAAACCTCTGAGTCTATCCCTTCCGTTATATCATTCACATATACCAGAAACAGCATCGGTCCTAGGACTGACCCCTGTGGAACCCTGTTCGTTACAGGTGCCCACTCTTACACCTCGCCACGTACAATGGCTCGTTGTTGCTTCCATGTTAGGTATTCTCTGACCCATTGCAGTGCCTTTACTGTTATGCATGCCTGATCCTCCAGCTTTTGCACTAATCTCTTGTGTGGAACTGTGTCGAAAGCCTTCTTGCAGTCCAAGAAAACACAGTCTACCCACTTCTCTCTCTCCTGTCTTATTTTTGTTACCCTGTCATAAAACTACAATAAGTTTGTGACAGGATTTCCCGTCCCTGAAACCGTGCTGGCTGTCGTGTATAAGCTTTCTTTCTAGGTGCTCCATCACTCCATCAACGACACTGGCAAGTGTTTGCAATATAGCGAACAGAATCCTTGGCTTCATATCAAGAAGTCCTCAGGTTGTTGTTCGACTATATATATCTTTGGTTAGGCCTAATTTCGAATATGCTTCACAGTTCTGGTCACCGCATTACAGAATGGATTTAAATGCTCTGGAAAACGTACAAAGGAGGATGACAAAGATGATCCCATGTATCAGAAATCTTCCCTATGAGGATAAACTGAGGCCCTGAATCTGCACTCTCTAGAAAGGCGTAGAATTAGGGGGGATATGATCGAGGTGTATAAATGGAAAACAGGAATAAAGGGGGGGGGGTGTAAATAGCGTGTTAAACATATCTAGTCTATCACCTTCCTTAAAAATTGAGACTACATTTGCTGTCTTCCACACCTGAGGTAGTTGCCTAGTTTCAGTGGATGTGTTGAAGATTGTTGTTAGTGGCACACACGGCGTCTTTGCTCCCTCTCTCTGAAGACCCAAGGAGACATGTCCGGTCCCACCGCCTTTGAGGTATCTAGTTCACTTAGCAGCGTCATAACCTCCTCGATTGTGTATATCGTCCAGCACTTGTTGGCGTGTCCCTTGCTGGTGTGCCGCACTATTCCTGCTTTCCGGAGTTTTTCCTGTCTCCATTGTAAATACTTCTTTAAATCTCATGTTGAGCTCCTCACATACTTCTCAGCCGTTTCTTGTGAACTCCTCACCTTCCTTCCTCAGCGTTATTACTTGGTCCTTGACTGTTAACCTCCAGATGTGGCTATACAACAGCTTCGGGGTCAGACTTGGCTTCTGATGCTATGTCATTTTCATATTGCCACTGGGCCTCCCTTCTTATTTATGCAAATTAATTTCTAGCTCTTTGACTAACATATTTTCCTGGTTCCTTTGTCTTCTGTAGTTTTTCATTCTCTAGCGCACTTAGTTTTTGCCTCTCTACGCCTTTGGGTGAACCAAGGGCTCGTTCTGGTCTTTCCATTATTTCTGTTGCCCTTGCGAACAAACCTCTCCTCTGCCTCCTTGCATTTCGTTGTCACGTAGTCCATCCATTTACTGATTTTCCAACCAATTCTCCTCTGCCTCCTTGCATTTCGTTGTCACGTAGTCCATCCATTTACTGATTTTCCAACCAATTCTCTTTCCCACTGAACCTCTTGCAGGACATTCCTCATGCCTGTGTAGTCCCCCTTTTGTAGTTTGGCTTCTCCCATCCTACTCCTGTTACCCTCTCCACTTGTAACTCTATTATGTAAAGTAAAAGGACACAAGTGCAACTGATGTGACATTTTATTGTGGCAACGTTTCGCTCTCCAGGAGCTTTGTCAAGCCGTTACCGTGAATGAGGACGTCGAGGAAGGGTAGCTTGTCATTGGACTCTTCTTCTAGTGTAAACTGGATCGCCGGTTCAACTGCGTTGAGACTTGTCTGAAGATTCCGTACATCAAAACGTTTGGGAGTTATTACGAGGACGTCGCCCACGTAACGTAACCAAGTGACGCTTGAAGGGATGATGGTGGCGAAGTGTAACGGCTTGACAAAGCTCCTAGAGAGCAAAACGTTGCCACAATGTCATATTAGTTGTAATTCTACCAACATTATTACAACTCTATTATGTATTTGTAGCTCAGAACCACGTGATCATTAGCTCCGAGGGGCCTTTTGTATGTGATGTCCTCGACGTCTGAACTACTGAAGGTGAATACTAGGTCCAGTCTTGCTGGCTCATCCTCACCTCTCTCTCTCTCTCTAGTAGTGTCCCTAACATATTGATGCATGAGGTTTTCCAGTATCACCTCCATTATCTTGGCCCTCCATGTTTTGGATCCCCCATGAGGCTCCAGGTTTTCCCAGACATTCTTCATGTGAGTGTAATCACCTATAACTTTACCTTGCCCATGTAAGCCTTTCTGGCCATCTCAGCTAGTGTGTCCATAATTACTTTGTTGCTCTCTTCATATTTTTCTCTTGACCTCCTGCTATTCTGTGGTGGGTTGTACATGACTGCAATTACCACCTTAGGGCCTCCACACTGAACGGTTTCTACTATGTAGTCCCTTTCGCCCATTCCCTCTATTTCCTCAAATCCCCACTGGTTTTTGATGAACAATACAACTCCTCCTTCCTCTCTGTTCCCTCTGTCTTTCCTCAGGATCTGATATCCTGATGTAAAGATAACATTCATGATCACCCCTATGAGTTTCGTTTCTGTGAGTGCTATGATGTCTGGGGACATCTCTTAGCTTCCTTCATGCCACTCACATTTGTTATTCCA
Source organism: Cherax quadricarinatus (assembly GCF_038502225.1). Classification (NCBI taxonomy): domain Eukaryota; kingdom Metazoa; phylum Arthropoda; class Malacostraca; order Decapoda; family Parastacidae; genus Cherax; species Cherax quadricarinatus. Next base: position 10,377,987 of record NC_091387.1, read on the forward strand.
TCTGCATTTGTGTACCAAACCTTCAACTTCTTTTCTAATACTGTGGTCTGGAGGGTACGTTGTAGTTGGAGAAGTAAGAAACCTGGAAAGGTACTATGATGGGATGCTGTGAGGGTGGAGTTTGTGGTGGGGGGTGGGGGCTGTTGGTTCGGCATGTGGGTTTTGGGCTAGTGTGCTTGGTTGCAGTGGGGTTATCAGGGTTGAGCATCTTCAGTAGATGGTTCTGAGGGAGGTTGTATTTGCTCTTCCTCCTTAGGCTGGGTTCTCCTGTCCGTCTCCTCCTTTGCCTCTCTTTCCTCCTTGCGTCTTTGTACCCTCAACTTTAGTTTCTTCTTGTGTTCTGTTGCGGTTGATGTACACCCTTCTATATGTCGATGTGTCCCTTAGTTGTGCTTTCTTCTGTAGGATCCTGTTTTGTGTCATTTCTGACTAGAAAATTACTTTCACTGGGCTATATTTATCCTCTTGCAAATCCCTCTATTCTCAGAAAATTTGACAACTGGGCCATATCGTCCTCTCCTATTGCTTTTATGATACTTTCAATCACTCTTTTCTCCCCCTGACATCTTGCTTCAAAAGTTTCCACTGCGACCTCTTGGAGCCTATGAGCAAAGACTGACCTCTCTCTTTCATCCTCCCACTGTATTTCCCTTTGTATCACCTGATCTGACTTAGTTGCCTCCATTGCAGCTTTCCTTTCTTCAATTCCCCCTCTATCTGTTGTCCCTCAGAGGCCTGTCATTTCCCCCCCTCGGCTTTTCCTGGGCACCACTGTGGTCTGTTAGGGCCTCTGCATACAGCTTAGCTCTTTTGTTTCTTTCAGTACCCTCCTGTGTTACTGCTCCTCGTCTTTTCCTGGGCTCCATGGTGATCTGATAAGGCCTCTCTGTGCAGTTTAACTCCTTCATTCCCTTCAATCCCCTTGTTTGTTATTGATGCAGCAGTTCCTGATGTCATGCCCAAACTGCTCTTTGGTTCTTTAGACTATTTCAGCTTTTTTAATTCCTCCTTTTAGCTCTGCATCCTAGCCTCTCTCGAGCTATGGTTTGTAGCTCCCATTTCCTGCTCTCTATAGCCATCCTCTCTCCTCCATTTTGTTGCTAAGCTCTTCTAGCATCCTTCACCACTCTTATTCCTTTATCATGAGCTCTGTTACCCAGACTCATCCTCCAGTCCCCTGCATTTCCGTCCTGCTCTTCGGCAATCTTTAATTTTATTTTGATTACACAGATTATAAAACTTATAAATTTTGTGTGATAATACGTGAGGTGTATGGTTGTGTTTGTGTGTGTGTGTGTGTATTTGCGAGGGTGTGTGGCAAAGGGGGAGAGAGAAGGGGGAATAAGGGGGGAGAGGGGAAGGGAAAGAGAAGTGGAGAGGGAAGAGGGAGAGAAAGAGGGGAGAGAAAATGGGAGAGGAGCAGGGGAGGGAGAGAAGGTGTGTGTGTGTGTGTGTGTGTGTGTTGGTGTGTGCGTGAGGGGATCTCTGTGTGAATGTGGGTTTGTGAGTGTGAAAAGTAGTGAGTGGGAATGTTTGGGTGTATGATTGTGTATCTTTGGGTGGTAGGGTGTATGAGTGTGTTTGAGTGGTATTAGGGAGTTTGAGTGTGTGTTTGGATATTGGGGTGTATATGGGTATGTCATCGTGTGTTTGGGTATGTGAGTTTGTGTGTATGTGTATGTGTGTGTATGTGTGTGTGTGTATGTGTGTCTAGATGTTAGGGTGCGTGAACGTGTGTATAACAACACTGAGAACACTGTATCTCATTACAGAACACTCTCCCACAACCTGCTGAAGGTACTGGACGATGCGGTCTTCACAGGTCTCCGTAGCCTTAAGATGTTGTAAGTAATTTCTCAGTGTTCGTATGCCCACATATTTCCTCTTCTCTTGTGTCCCTCAGTGTTTATCATACCAGAGAACCAAGTGTCCCAACATCTACTTCAGATAAACGACTCAGAGAACAGATAAGTTGATAAATTAGACACATATGCAACACTTGGGTATCGTTATTGTGGAAACGTTTCGCCCCACAGTGGCATCATCAGTACACAATAAAATACCCAATTGTTGCACCTGTGTCTAATTTGTCTACGTGATTACAATTCATCCTGCTATCTAATTCAAATACAATACCTTTCTATTCAAGCAATCATACGGTTTTTCTTGGCTCTCCCTATTCTCCGTCTTTATCCTCACCTCACTGGTCTTCCCATTTTGTTCTTACCGTCCTTTCCCTTCCTCTTCCGTGTGTAATTTAAGAATAAAACGTAGTGATTTTCCGTACGAGCTCCCAGAATTATGCCTTTGTGAGGTCAAAAGACCCCCGGCAACCCGTTTTCAGTCTTCATTGTTGTGTACCTGGAGTTTACCTGGAGAGAGTTCCGGGGGTCAACGCCCCCGCGGCTTGGTCTGTGACCAGGCCTCCTGGTGGATCAGAGCCTGATCAACCAGACTGTTACTGCTGGCTGCACGCAAACCAACGTACGAGGCACAGCCCGGCTGATCAGGAACCGACTTTAGGTGCTTGTCCAGTGCCAGCTTGAAGACTGCCAGGTTGTAGTGGTTGTAGTTGTAGTTGAACATCAAAATGGTATACAATACCGACAGGTTGGTAGGTAAGACACATAGGCAACAGTTAGGCAACTTTATTCCGAAACGTTTCGCCTACACAGTAGGCTTCTTCAGTTGAATACAGAAAGTAGGCAGGAACAGTAGAGATGTGAAGACGATGTAATCAGTCCATCACCCTTGAAGTCGTAGAATTTGAGGTTGTCAGTCCCTCGGCCTGGAGAAGTTCAGTTCCATAGTCAGGAACTATCTGAAGATCAAGCAACAGTGCGGAGACTTAAATACTGTCGGAAGGAGAGGTGCAGAGTAGTAGTAGTAGTAGTAGTAGTAGTAGTAGTAGTAGTAGTAGTAGTAGTAGTAGTAGTAGTAATAGTAGTAGTAGTAGTAGTAGTGAGAATGTAGCCACTGAGAGGTCAGGTCCCTGTCAGATCCAACAGTTCTCACTTGAAAGGGTTGTCCAAGGTGTTTTCTGTACCAAAATGCCATGTGTTGCAGTGTCTGACAAGATCAACATCAAAATGGTATACAATACCGACAGGTTGGTAGGTAAGACACATAGGCAACAGTTAGACAACTTTATTCCGAAACGTCTCGCCTACACAGTAGGCTTCTTCAGTCGAATACAGAAAGTAGGCAGGAACAGTAGAGATGTGAAGACGATGTAATCAGTCCATCACCCTTGAAGTCGTAGAATTTGAGACTGTCAGTCCCTCGGCCTACTTTCTGTATTCGACTGAAGAAGCCTACTGTGTAGGCGAAACGTTTCGGAATAAAGTTGCCTATGTGTAGTTGTAGTTGTTGGTTGTAGAAGCTGGTCCAGTCACCACCAACAACAACTAACCACAATCCTTAACAATAGTAAGGATAGTGGTTAGTTGTAGGTGTTAGTTGCAGGGGTTCCCAGGGGTTCCGAGCACCTGGGAACCCCTGCTTTACGTGGATCACCTGGAACAGAAGACACAAACCGCATATCCCATTGAAATAACGAGACTGCAATATACAGAAGACAGCCTAGTGACCACACTCGAGCGACTCCACACACAGAGTAAATAAACGCAACTCTATAGACCCGTCATTGAAGTTGTCCATCTAGGATATGAGGCCCAGTCCCTGGACCCATTATGTACCTCTGTAATCTTTTGACTACCGCCCACAGGATGGGTATGGGGTGCATAATAAACATATTAAACCAAAAAAAAAACCATCTAGGATAGACAAGATGGATATATCGTCGTTAGTCAGAGTTACCAACACTCTTAGTGCCACCAGTTGATCAAATTATGGACACCTCTGGCCGTCTTGCCAGCAATAACACCAGCATGGTATAAACCTTGGTAATAAATACCGACAAGTTGGTTTAGAAAAACACAGAAGCAATCACTAGGCCCGGTGGCCTGGTGGCTAAAGCTCCCGCTTCACACACGGAGGGCCCGGGTTCGATTCCCGGCGGGTGGAAACATTTCGACACGTTTCCTTACACCTGTTGTCCTGTTCACCTAGCAGCAAATAGGTACCTGGGTGTTAGTCGACTGGTGTGGGTGGCATCCTGGGGGACAAGATTAAGGACCACAATGGAAATAAGTTAGACAGTCCTCGATGACGCACTGACTTTCTTGGGTTATCCTGGGTGGCTAACCCTCCGGGGTTAAAAATCCGAACGAAATCTTATCTTATCTTATCTTATAATATCAACTTGTCAGTTCTCAGAGGCGTTTACCTATGTTTTTGGTTTAGAAAGATCACTTTTCAAGGTCCTAGGACCGAAACGTTTTCTAATAAATATGTTATAGTGTTTGCTTACGTGTCTTTCTAAACCAACTTGTCGGTATTTATTACCAAGGTTTACACCACCTATGTTTTTCTCTGTACTGGACAGCAGAAGCCACTGGCTGGCCAAACGTCACCACAGTAAAGAGTCCCAGATGCTTCACAAATGTCTCATTCTGCAACAGGTGTTTATAAATTGCTCTTTTTGCAACTATTAACATAAATTAGACACATGTGCAACTCTTGGGTATCTTTATTGAGGAAACGTTTCGCCACACAGTGGCTTCATCAGTCCATACAAAGGAGAATCTTGAAGAACAGGAGGAGAATGAGGTAATCAGTCCCTCAACCTTGAGTCGATGTGGTCAGTCCATCAATCTTGAATAGAATACGGCATACGTGCTGAGAAGGGACTGATTACCTCATTCT
>NC_091387.1:10382853-10390353 GCF_038502225.1 Cherax quadricarinatus
GGCTTTTCTTGCCACCCACCCCCTCCATGTTTTAAATACAGGTACTCACACCCATTTTGATCCTCGGACTCTCACACTCTTGCATCGATCTCTCAGTCTGCTCTTCCTCCGCCGCATTAGACTTCTCTTGGTCTGTTCTTCCGGACTTACTTGACAGCGATCATTTCCCAATCATTCTTACTTCCCCTTCATATTCACCGCCTCTTCGCATCCCATGCTGGCAATTTGATCAGGCAAATTGGAACCTTTACTCACACCTAACTGTTTTTAGAGAGGTTTCTTCTTCGTCCTCCATCGATGAGCTTTTACACCTTTTCTCGTCCTCCGTTTTAACCGCAGCTTCTCAATCTATACCCCAAACTTCGGACAGGCATTCTCGGAAATGCGTGCCTTGGTGGTCTCCTGCTTGTGTTCGTGCAGTACGTTTGAAACGCGCTGCATGGGGCAGGTACCGGTACAATAGAACCAGAGAGAGACTTCTTGAATTTAAGCAGAAGCGTGCGATCGCTCGCCGTGTCATCCGTGACGCTAAACGCACTTGCTGGCGAGATTGTCTCCACCATCACCTCTGCTTCCTCTATGAGTGCAGTCTGGAAAAAAGTACGAAAACTGAGTGGTAAATATTCTCCTGACCCGGCTCCTGTTCTGCGGGTTGCCAGTGTTGATATAGCAAACCCACTAGATGTTGCCAATGAAATTGGCAATCATCTGGTCCGTATTTCTCAGGGACTCCATCTATGCCCCTCATTTCTTTCCTCAAAGTCTGCCAGAGAGTTAGCACCCTTGGACTTTTCTTCTCTCAGAGAAGAACAGTATAATGTGCCTTTTACACTTCAAGAACTGGAGGCAACACTCTCAGCTTGCCGATCATCGGCAGCTGGGCCCGACGACATTCATATTCGTATGCTACAACATTTACATCAGTCAGCCCTTGCAGTCCTATTACGCCTTTACAATCTTATTTGGTCACAAGGAGTTCTTCCACAGCTGTGGAAATCCGCCATTGTTCTCCCTTTCCGCAAACCAGGCACTACGGGACATGAAACCTCCCACTATCATCCCATTGCTCTTACCAGTGCAGTTTGCAAAGTGATGGAACGCCTAGTAAATAGACGTTTAGTGTGGTATTTAGAGTCACACAACAGTCTCTCCACTCGTCAATATGGCTTTCGTAAGGGACGTTCTACCATAGACCCCTTACTACGTTTGGATGCGTATGTTCGTAATGCATTTGCGAATAACCACTCAGTTATTGCCATATTTTTTGACCTTGAGAAGGCATATGACACAACTTGGAGGTATAATATTTTAGCCCAAGCCCACTCCTTAGGCCTTCGAGGCAATCTACCATCCTTCCTTAAGAACTTTTTAACTGACAGGCCCCTCAAGGAAGGTTCCTTGATGTTGGTGAGGGGCTCTTGATTTAGGGAATTGGATCTGTGCTCCAGTTCCCCAAGTTAAGCCTGAATGCCTTCCACATCCCCCCCCCAGGTGCTGTATAATCCTCCGGGTTTAGCGCTTCCCCCTTGATTGTAATAATAATAATTAACTGACAGGCATTTCCGTGTTCGGGTTAATAATGTGCTCTCCCCGGACTTTATCCAAGCTGAAGGTGTCCCCCAGGGATGTGTTCTGAGCACAACTTTTTCTCCTTGCTATTAATGATTTGGCCTTTAGTCTTCCATCAAATATTTGGTCATCACTCTATGTTGATGACTTCGCTATTGCCTGTGCAGGCGCTGACTGTCACCTTATTACAGTTTCTCTCCAGCATGCAGTCGACCGTGTTTCCAATTGGGCCACCACACGTGGGTTTAAATTTTCCAGCACTAAAACCCACCAAATCACTTTCACTAGACGCTCTGTCATCTCCGATCATCCTTTGTACCTCTATGGCTCCCGTATCCCTGAACGTGATAGTCAAGTTTCTGGGCCTCCTCTTTGATCGTAGGTTATCCTGGAAACCTCACATTACCTCTCTGAAGGCAACTTGTCACAGCCGGCTGAACCTTCTTGAAACCCTTGCTCATCTTTCATGGGGAGCTGATCGTCGAACCGTCCTTCGCCTACATTCCACCCTTATTTTATCGAAACTTGATTATGGTGACCAGATCTATTCAGCGGCATCTGCTACTCTCTCTAGCCTTAACCCCATTCATCACCAAGGATTACGTTTATGCCTTGGTGCTTTTCGCTCTTCCCCTGTCGAGAGCCTCTATGCAGAAGCGAACGTTCCATCCTTATCCGATCGCCGTGATGCCCATTGCCTGCGCTACTATGTACACTCTCATGATCTCCGCAATCCTTCCATTTATAGAATGGTCACTGATATTAGTAGACATTCTTTATTTGTTCGCCGCCCCTGTTTACTCCGTCCCTTCTCTCTTCACCTTCATTCGCTCTTGTCTTCTCTTCAACTACCACCTTTCTATGTACATGTAGCATCTCACTTTTCCCTACCCCCCTGGGAAGTTCCAGCTGTTCGAGTCTGTTCTTTCTCTCTCCCTTGCTCGAAAGCCCAACTGTCTACGGTCGCTTCCCGCTCTCTTTTTCTTGACCACTTTCACTCTCATTCTCATGCCATTGCTGTGTACACAGATGGCTCTAAGTCTTCTGACGGCGTAGGATTCACAGCAGTGTTTCCAGACAGCGTTGTACAAGGGCATTTACTATCTTCGGCTAGTATTTTTACTGCTGAATTATATGCCATCCTTACAGCACTTATCCGTATTGCATCTATACCTGTGTCATCATTTGTGGTTGTCTCAGTCTCCCTTAGTGCTTTACAGGCTATACAAAAATTTGATACACCTCACCCCTTAGTCCTCCGTATCCAACTTTGGCTACGCCGCATCTTTACCAAGCATAAAGATATTGTTTTTTGTTGGGTCCCTGGTCATGTTGACGTACAGGGCAATGAACAGGCAGACACTGCTGCGCGGTCAGCAGTACATGACCTTCCAGTTTCTTATAGAGGTATTCCATTTATGGACTATTTTACTGCAATATCTTCCCAACTTCACACCCGTTGGCAACAACGTTGGTCTACTATGCTCGGCAACAAACTTCAATCTATTAAACCGAGTATAGGTTACTGGCCGTCTTCTTATCACCAGTGTCGAGGTTGGGAGACTACTCTCTCCCGTCTTCGCATTGGCCATACTCGTCTTACTCATGGATATCTCATGGAGAGACGTCTTGCTCCTCTCTGTGAGAATTGCCAAGCTCCATTATCAGTCAGCCACATTCTGTTGGACTGCCCACTTTATCAACGAGCACGCAGAATTTACCTCTGTCGTCGTCTTCGCTCCGCTGCTCTCTCTTTACCTTCCCTTCTCGCTGATGGACCCATCTTTCATCCGGACTCTCTCATTGACTTTTTGACAACAACTGACTTACTTCACAAATTCTGATACCTTCAGCCCTTTCTTCTTCAATCTCTTGCTACACTCTATCCCCATACTATCCCCTGCCCCGCTGTTTTCTGTAACCTGCTGATCATCCCCCCTCCCTTCTGCCATCCAATACCCTCGCTTCCTTCCCTACCCTGCAGCGCTGTATAGCCCTTGTGGCTTAGCGCTTCTTTTTGATTATAATAATAATAATATTTATAAGAACATAATGGAGGAACACGGCAGAAGGCCTACTGGCCCATACAAGGCAGGTCCTTATCAAAACGACCTCTACCCAAAGCTACCCAACATAACATGTTTTTAGCGTTCTTTCATTCTTACGTACATATAACAGAAGCCGAGAACTTGGATACACATTACCATAGGCTCGAAAAGACATTTTGAGACGCCATCTTTTAAAATGGCTGCCGTAATAGGTTAATGGTAATTTCATCCTTAGTCATGTTACAATAATACCTAATTTTATGTCAAACTAACCTAATATAATTAAGCAGAAAGAAATTGTCGTAAACGGAGACATTATTAATTGTGATTTCCTGTCCAGGTTCAGTGGTGATGTGATCTGTATAGTGAAAGGACTTACTTGGTCAGCTCTGTGACTGTACTTAGCTCTGTGAAGACCTGTTTGTATGCTCTCTGAGAACCTGAACCAGGATGCCCCCTCTTGAGCAATTTTACCAGCAGCTGAAAGAAGAGTTTGGGGTTGCTGGGCGGGAGATGCGGCGATTGGCGGGGGAGAGCAGGAGGATTCGGGGTGGACCTCCTGTTGTGAGTCCCCAGGTTAGGAGGGGAGGTCCCCTCAAGGAAGGTTCCTTGATGTTGGTGAGGGGCTCTTGATTTAGGGAATTGGATCTATGCTCCAGTTCCCCGAATTAAGCCTGAATGCCTTCCACATCCCCCCCCCAGGCGCTGTATAATCCTCCGGGTTTAGCGCTTCCCCCTTGATTATAATAATAGGAGGGGAGGTTGGTCGGTGGCCGGGCAGCATGGAACCAGGCTGAGGATCAAGAGGACTGTTGGAGAGGCGGAAATGGCGAGGACCCAGGAGACTACTGTGGAAACTTCCAACCCATTTTCGGTGCTACCTGACGAATGTGGGTGTTCTGCTGGGAATGTCACAACGAGCACCAAGGATGGAGTGGAAAGTGGGTTGGGCAGGTGTTCTCGTTTGTGGGTCTGGTTTTGGGTTTAATTAAGGGGGACCTGCCTAGTGTTGGCCGCCTTGCCTGCTGCAATATTTCTTTTTTCTTGTGCTCTTATGAGCGAGAGGCTTTAGTGCTGAGCACGCTTTTGGCTTCAGCTCCCTCGGTGCCCTGGTGATGGACCTGGTGCTTCAGAACCTTCGGTGCCCTGGTGATGGACCTGGTGCTTCAGCTCCTTTGGTGCCCTGGTGATGGACCTGGTGCTTCAGCTCCCTTGGTGCCCTGGTGATGGACCAGGCGCTTCAGTTCCCTCGGTGCCTGGTGATGGACCAGGTGCTTCAGCTCCCTCGGTGCTCTGGTGATGGACCAGGAGCTTCGGCTCCTTCGGTGCCCTGGTGATGGACCAGGTGCTTCAGCTTCTTCGGTGCCCTGGTGATGGACCAGGTGCTTCAGTTCCCTCGGTGCCCTGGTGATGGACCAGGTGCTTCAACTCCCTCAGTGCCCTGGTGATGGACCAGGTGCTTCAGTTCCCTCGGTGCCCTGGTGATGGACCAGGTGCTTCAGTACCCTGGTGATGGACCAGGTACTTCAGTTCCCTCAGTACCCTCTTTAATAGTGCCCTGGTTATCAAAGCTTATTCCATGGATGGAGTAGGTGGGTTGGGCAGGTGGTTTTGTTTGTGGGTCTGGGTTTGAGGGAGACCTGCCTAGTGTGGGCCGGTTGGCTTGCTGCAGTGTTCCTTCTATCTGTATTCTATGAGTGAGAGGGGATGGATTTATTCATTGATAGGAGGGGGGGGTTGTCGGGGCTTGTTGCTTGGGTGGCTCTGGGGATGGGTTGTGCAAATATTTTTGTTAATGGGTTGGTTCTGACATGGACCTGCCAAGTATGGGCCAGTAGGCCTTTTGCGGTTTTCCTCATTTCTTATGTTCTTATGTGAAACCGAACTCTGCATGCAAATTCAAAGTTTATTCTCTATAAGGATTACAATGCTGAGTTCACAGAATTTGGTTATTGTGAGGTTTACATGTAGTAAAATAATGATTACAGAGTGTACCACTAGAACACCTAGCATGGCTAGGCATTTCGGGCAGACTTAGTTTAAATCTTAATTTTAAAATATTACAAATTATGAGGTAAGTTGGTATTATGGCTAAGTGACTAAATACTAGTTTGTGAGTTTAGTAATGTGAATGCTTTTGTTTTGGCACAGTACATAGTTTCAGTATTGGAGTATCACAGGATTCATTATTTTAAGATTGAGATTAATATTTCTGTTTACGGTCAAATGGGTGAGTGAAAGTGTGAACCACCAGGTGGTATTAGTGTAGTTAGTTGACAGGGTGTATCAGGGAGATAAGATGTTTTCTAATAGTAGTTTTGAAGGTGATGAATGTGTCTGCAGTTCTAGAGTTCTCAGGTAGGGTGTTCCAGATTTTAGGGCCTTTGACATACATTGAATTTTTGTGAAGGTTTAGTCGGACACGGGGAATGTCGTTGAGATGTTTGTGTCTGGTGTGGGTTCTGTCACAACTATCAAGAAAGCGTTTTAGGTCAAGGTTGATATTGGAGTTTAAGGTCCTGTAGATGTAGATTGCACAGTAGTAAGTGTGGATGTACTGAACAGGGAGTAAGTTTAGATCTATGAAGAATGGGGGGGGGTGTTGCCATGGATGGGATTTAGTGATTATTCTTACTGCAGCTTTTTGTTGGGTTATTATTGGCTTTAGGTGTGTTGCTGCAGTTGATACCCAAGCACAAATAGCATAGGTGAGGTATGGATAAATAAGTGAGTGGTATAGTGTGAGAAGGGCATTTTGCGGCACGTAGTATCGTATCTTGGAGAGGATCCCAACCGTTTTGGATACTTTTTTGGTTGTGTTGGATATGGGTGCTGAAATTCAGGTTGTTGTCAAGGTATAGGCCTAGGAATTTGCCCTCATTATGTCTGGTAATTAGAGTGTTGTCGATCTTAATGTTAATTTGCACAACTCCTGCTCTGCTACCAAACATAATATAGTAGGTTTTGTCAGTGTTAAGCGTAAGTTTATTGGCTGTCATCCAAGTCGATATTTTGATCAGCTTCTCGTTAACAATGGTGTTGAGGGTGGCAAGATTATGGTGAGAGATGACATAAGTCGTGTCGTCAGCAAAGAGAATGGGTTTCAGGTGTTGGGATACGTTTGGAAGATCATTGATGTATATGAGGAAGAGCAGGGGTCCAAGGACACTTCCCTGCGGAACTCGAGTATCAAGTGGCCGTGTTGTTGATGCTGTGTCTTTAATGGTGACATACTGATACCTATTAGTAAGGTAAGATTTGAAATAAGCAAGCGCATGGCCTCTTATACCGTAATGGTCAAGTTTGTGGAGTAGGATGCCGTGGTCTACTGTGTCAAAAGCTTTTCTTAGGTCAAAAATTCCTAGTGGATATTCCTTGAGATTGGAAGTACCACAAGCTGCTTCCGGTGTAACAAGACACGGGGGAAGTTCTCTCATTTGTACCGTGTTGTCACTGTCATGGCCACAATATCTAAAACTTTCTCTTACTGCTCTCTGCTTTCTCCTGTGTAAAGCAGAGGTTGTGGCAGGGGTTGAGTATGTTTTGTGCTGTTATAAATGAATATAGTCTCCTGTTTACCTGGAGAGAGTTCCGGGGGTCAACGCCCCCGCGGCCCGGTCTGTGACCAGGCACGAGTTTCTCAAAGATTTTGGATAGCAATGGTAAGTTTGATATTGGCCTATAGTTGTTTAGGTCTGCAGGTTCACCACCTTTATGTATTGGTGTAACCCTTGCCATCTTGAGTAGTTTCGGGAAGGTGCTAGTTTCTAGTGACTTGTTAAAACGTAATGAAATAGCATGCGAAAGGACATGGGCCGCTCGCTTGTACAGTAATGGTGGGACACGAGACAGATTCCCTGAGTTATTTTTAAGTGACTTTATA